>NC_041388.1:4075401-4085834 GCF_002162155.2 Triticum dicoccoides | reverse complement strand
ACCAATATAGGATATCCAACGCATGTTACCAATAGTAGCAAGTTTCATCCATACATATACATAGTTTCATCAATATTACACAGTTTCATCCATAGGTAGCAAGTTTCACAAAGTAAAAAAACAAAAACTAAAGACAAGCACTCCATATCTGAAATTACAAGAAATGACCTAAAACTAAATATCTATTTTCCTAGGCAGCACACACTTGATCACCATAGCAGCTTGCCGGACCGTTGTATCTGTGGAGCACAAAACAACAGTCAGCCTGATTAGAAATTTTAAGGAGAGCAGTGCTAGTTTAAGAGTTATGAACAGATATAAATGGTGCATAAATTCCTATTATTCAACAAACATAAGTTATTTCCAAGTGAAACACGGGGCATTGTTATCCACTTCAAAACAGAACAGAACACATAGGTACACACCTTGTCAAGTTTTTTCCACAAATGAGTTACTGGTTGAGTTCAAGAAATGACCAAGGGCCTAATTGGTTCACAGGACCTAAAAACTCATAAATAAGGAAATCACTGGGTTGCAGTGTCATGCCCTCTCTTGATACAATATGTTCGACAGGATGTTTGAGTGCATCATAGAAAACCATAGGAGTTTTTCAAGGCCGCATATTACAATCATATGGAATAATTTGAAGCAGAGAGGCCCCAAAAGGGGAAATCATGTTGTGTGGGAAAAGAGAATACCATTCACCGTAATGAAAAATATAGCATACCAGAATCACTATTCTAGAGCACATATCCGTACCAAAACATTTATAGTGTTTCCAACTCTTCTAAGCATGTTAGAACACTATGAGGACAATCAAATTGAGTTATCTAAGCAATTTGACAATCAAATGGAGTTAACACGAGCCCCAGGGTTAGGGATTTAGTGACGGCAACAGTCTGCCAGCCGGCTTCCTCAATAGAAGGGACAGACCCAGTGCTAGAAGCAGAACAAGAACGTTAATACACAAGATAAGCACAAGCCCTTGAGAGCAGTCTGCTTGGCAGAACAATTAATTAACCTCTAGAAGCAGAAGAAGCACATTGATAGACAAGTTATTATGAAGAACAAACCTTGAGACCGGTCTGCTTGCGCAAGATATCATTGGACTTGAACATGACTACGGCAATCCAGATCATGACGAAGAAACCTACACAATATAAACTCGATTGGAATGAGGAACTCGCCATCATCTTCTGACCAAGAGGCATCAAGTACCTAGACAAAAAAGTAAGAGCACAACAAGATACAATGTATGCCGGTGGACATGTTTAACAGCAAGAAAACTACCCTATGAATAGCATAGTTAAATGTGATTCCTCCTAGTAGTATGTGTTCTATTATTCATAGTGATGAGAGCCCGAGACTATGCAAATAATGTCCAGAAAGAAAAGGCCTCCAAAATGTAGCATTATTTCAGTAGCAAGATTTTCTTTTTGGAAATAGGTTTATCCGAGGAGCATTGACCTACGTCACATACTGTAATACAGGCACTTCATTTGTTTTTAAGAAACTTGAGATTACTGCTGGTGCTAAAACAAAGCCCACCAAAATCCTCTTTCAGCTATTCACGTACTAGCTAGCATCACTAGTTAAGCAAACAGATTTATCACTTGTAGCAGCGCTGACCAAATTGCCACGGCAGCAGAACCCCAGCCATATGAGTACCCTGTCTTAAATCTAGACTATACCAATTGTGCAACTGACATTGAGATTCCAGAGGGCGGGCGCAGCAGAACGGCAAGTGCTATACCTTCACATTGGGGTCCCTGAGGTTGGCGTGCAGCCACTCGGCGGACACAACAGGCTCGGTCCGTGGCACCGCGTGGACGACGCCCAACGCGGTGTTGGTGGCGGCGGCCTTCGAGACGGCCAACGACATGGCGTTGAAGCACGCGGTGATCCCGAACCGCGTCATCGACGGCGACAGCAACGCCCCGCACCCGACCTCCGCCGCGCGCGCCCATCCGACCCTGCCCTACAAGTTTCCAAGAAAATTATGACAGCCTCAACAAGTACTGAAGGAAAAGAAGATGTGACAACTACTCCCTCTGTCTCATAATATACAGAAACATCAGAAACTTGTGTACCTTCCAAATGGACCAAACACTTTGTTGATCGCTTGGAGAAAATATATGCTTTGAGGAAGAAGAATTGTTGTCGCGCTACCTACGTAAGAAGGTTGCCGCATAAGTAATCAGGTTGATCATGAGCTTAACACTAAGCAGTTACAGAAAATAGTAGAGATGAAGCAAGCAACAATATTTACTTCCGGGATATTATCAGCAGATCCATGAGATGTCAGGCTTTGAACCCTCTGCTTCCCACAAGTATCAGTATCAAAATGACCTTGCCCAGGTAGTGTACCAACCATATATTAGCATGAGCTCGTCCAAATACAAGACACGGTGGGGACTGAATGCAAACATAATTAGCATTGCAGGAACCGTGGAGCACAGGCAATGCAATCGACAGTACTGAGCCACAGACAGAGCAAGCGAGCAGGCACGGAAAAAACAGGGCGGAGGAGCGGGACTCATGCGCGCTCGAGCTCGTCGAGATCGGGATCTTCGGCTGCGGCTGCGGCGAGCCAGAGCAGCGCCACCGCGCAGATCCCCGGAGCCCACCGGTGCCCCATCCCCACCTCCCGGCCGGCCTCAGATCTCCCATGGCGGGCGGGGCGCAGAGGAGCTCGGTGCTCGGCTCCCATGGCGGCGGCGGATCTCGAGGTCAGGGCGACCGGCGACGAGGCTTCCGCGGCGGGGCGGCGAGCTTGTGGGGAGGTGGCGCCACGCGACGCGGCGCAGGCGGCTGCGCGAGGCGGCGGGGCTCCTGGGGTCCGGTGAGGTGGCAGCACGCACCGACGGGCGGAGGCGAGGTGGCGCAGCGGCGCGGGGTCGGGAGACTCTCGGCTGTGGGGCGGGCGTCGTCGAATCCCGCCGGAGCTCGCCGGAATCGGCCGGCGTAGCTTCTCGCGGGAGGGAGAGGGAGAGATGAGCGGGAGAGAGAGAGAGAGGGGTGGGGCAGAGAGATAGGGGCGGAGAGAGAGGGGATAGAGATAGAGGAGGTGGGGCAACGGTTTTTTTTTACCCGCAAAAAAAAAAGATATCCCCCTCTTTGCCGTCCGCCAACAGATGGCAAAGAATCTTTGCCGTTCGCCAGCAGATGGCAAAGAGTGGGGTTGGACCGTTGCAGTATATTGGCATCCGGTGGCACCTCTTTGCCGTCCACTGACAGATGGCAAAGATTCTTTGCCATGTGCCAGCAGACGGCAAAGAAATGACAGATGGCAAAGACCTTCTTTGCCGTCTGCCAGTTCTTTGCCGTCTGTTGTTTGGTAGCTGATGGCGAAGACCTTCTTTGCCGTCCGCAAGCAAACGGCAAAGAATTGGCAAACGGCAAAATCCCTGATTCCAGTAGTTCTACTATTGTTGATGATTGGCCTCATCCGATAACCTATTGCAATGCACATACAATTATGTATTCGAAAAATATTTTTTTGCCTCGTCGCACCACTCACTCACAGAAGCAACTCGAAAGCCATTCATAAATTTAGTAAGTTTATCACAGGCATATCATTTTATTACATACAACAGGTCATCAACCCACATCGACAATGAGGATACATTATAGATACTAAAGTTTTCACCACACAACAAATAACAAGTAATGAAATGAACTTCAACTCAACCATTCCTCGGTGTTGGAAACGCTTGCTTTGAACCACAAGTGATTCTCTGGGACGGGCCATCCATTGTCGATCTGGAGACCAACGCAGGACTGATCATCCAGACTGAAGTGGCCTACTATATTAGTACCGGGGTGGATAACCACGCTAATGTCCGAGGTATAGACAAAGTTGCTTCTCATAAATGGTGCTAGTAACGTTGTGTCAACAGCAGTTGGATTGCCTTTCACCATCATCGGATAGTTTTGTCCAAGGAAGAGCAAGTTTTCTCCAAGACTATCAATTCTGTACCAGGGAGAAGGTGTTGGCGCTAGCACACTAGTATCCGTCCCGAATACCATGCAACGGGTGTTGGAATAGGTCCAGAGAGTGCGACCATGGGAGACTACACCTGCTTCCTTAGCAGTAACATCATCAGTGGGCTGTATACACACGAGAAGAGGTGATCCATCGGAATTAGTTGCCAGGCGCCAACGAGTATATGGGCGCTGCTCGTCCTCATGCTCGTGATCATCACCATCGTCATCTCCCCCTTGGTTATAAAATTTTTCAAGTATAGGTGGTGGAATTTTCACAGGACCTTGGAAACACAAGAAGAAGGTTAATTAGTAAAGGGAAACTTGCTAACCCGCATGCATGTGGATGAAACAATTATAATTACGGTGGAAGACAATACCGAAATCATAACGATTCCATGCAAAAACAGTGCCACGAGTGGTGGCAGCAAACACAAGGCCCTCGTATTCAATTGCATCACAGTACTCATCCGTGTACAGAAACTAATTTTTGAGCAATGTCCATCGAGTCAAACCAGCAACAAGCTTGTCGAAGATAGCAACAACTTCATACTTGTTGTAATTCCAAGAGCGGGTGGGGACTCGAGAAATTGCTATCTTCCGTAGAAGACAGTCACCATGATTGTATTTGAACGTGCATACAATACCGGTGTGCTCAACCTCTGGGCAGTCTGCTGAGATTTTTGGAAGTGGAACCCGGTCACGAGTGTACACATTCACAAGTTCCCACTCGCAGTTGGACCCAATGTAAACAACCCAATCTCCATTTGCGCCTACCCAGGCCTTGCCCTCAAGCGATGCATCTTAACATCATACGTATCATTATCAAGCGGCATCGACTTGCACAGGGCGAGGCCTCCATCGTGACGGCGCCGGTCATCAGGGGCACGGCGAAGAAGATAGGGGAGATCAAACCGTTCCTTGACTCTTGGGTTCCTTGTAATGATTTTATTAGTTGAGTCAAGAATGGGCTTGAACGAACCTGCCATGCTAGCTGAGGTGATGACGTCGCACCGATCAATGAGTTCCTCCACCACGTCATCTTTCAGATCGGGGCAAGAATAACAGGGTCGTTTCCATCCTGTTCCCTCCATGGAGAAGACGATCGAACAATGGCAGAAGAAAGCGTGAAGGGCTGAAGGAAAATGGAGGAGGGAGAGGAAGAGCGTGCGGCAGCAGTTCCAAATCGAGAGGGAAAGGCGAAGCATCGGTGGACGGTTGCCAGTTTGCCACGGTTCACGAAGGGGCGCCCTGGCCTACACGTCGGTTCGGAAATACTCCTACTACTCGCCGTCGTCTCACTGATATGTTGGAACGGGACCACATGTCAACGAAACATGGTGTGTAATTTCTCGTGCAAAATGCGATCTGGCCGCGTTGGCCCGAAGTGCCGCATTAGGTTTTTTTTTGAAAGTTTGCCGCATTAGTTATCGACCTTTATTTTTTTAACATGCAATCTGAATGGATAGCTCCTGTGGTCATCACACGTGAGAGGATATAGTGATGGTTGATTCTCCCGAGCAACTTTACCATGGGAATATGGGAGTACCAGTAGATTCAAGGAACAGAGAAATGATGGTTGCTTCGTCCGAGCAACTTACTGTGGATAAGGTGGGGCTCTATGATTTGACTGCTCACTAGTCATTACTACTGCGGCGCAACGACCAGGGTGAATCTTTCCCTGAAGTTGTGTTGTGCAATCAATATTGCTGCATGGCAGGTGGAGCCGGATGAAGGTTGTCCACCATGTCGGCAAAACGAAGTTGAATTGTTTCTGGCATTGCTATCAATCCTTCAGGATTTGTTTATATGTACGCATAATTTTGATGAAATTGTACTGTGATGCTATGAAGGTTTCAACTCTGGTTCCCGCAGGAAAAAAAAGGGTTTCAACTTAGGATTCATGTGTCTTGCCTTGAGATTATCTCGTTACAACATTCCATCAAATACAAATGAAACTACCATTGCTAATGCATCTCAATGGTTCGCAGATCAGCGCCAGTATTCACATCACAACTGAAGACAAAGTTGTGAGAAGGTGTACAAATAAAGAAAAAATATAATTGATCGATGCTGTTCGTAGGCATGGCTCCATTTCCTTGGCATAGTGTTCATTGCTTGGCAGCTAGTTTCACCCAGCTCTGTAGCCAAAAAAGAGGTGTATGAAGGACACCACAATACGATCATTTTGTGCAGCTCCACTAAAATCGGGCGGACCATCCCTGTTTGCAAAGATATCCAGTCAGTGTGATTACAATAATAGTGGAACGTAACACACATAAATAGAAGCTGATCACCTCTACGATCTCTCTTTAGGACTAACTTCTTGTCGGAGAAGATTAGGCACGGAGTTGGATGAGGAGGATAGCAAAACCAATCTCCCTTTCCGCAGTCCCACAGAAATGTAAAAACATTGCCCGTGTGACACTTTGGCGGAACTGCACAAAACACTCTTCAGAAAAGTGATTTGTGCAGTTCACCAAAAGGTCGCAATAGCAACGAGGTGAAAATGGATAGCCCTGTTTGCAAAAGGAGGTCGAAAGGAAACAATTACTGCCCAATAACACGAGTTGAAGACACATACGCCGACAAAAAAGAAGCATGTTCCATGTAAAAAGGGAAAGATAGCACATGGTGGTTTATCAAAAATGGTTTGAGGACGAGATTGCAAGATGGAAAGTACGCCGGCCGAGATATGATTTAAGCAAACAACTAAATAAGATACACATGCGGCAACGTGGGAAGATGGGCAGTGGAGCAAGGCCGGAGGAATCTGTACCTGAGGGTCGTCGGGATGTTACTAGGACGGCACCGGCGGCCGGGATCTGCCCATACTGCGGCAGCAAGCAAGTGACGAAGGCCCTACCGTGCCGGAGCTTGGTCAGAGAGAACGGCGGGTACCGCAGATCGGGATGAGCTGCCTCAACGCCGTCGAACGGAGAGACGATGCACATCCTCCCTTTCCGCCGGCAGACAGGATGCGGCCGGATCACTGACCAACGCTGAGAGAGAGAGGCCACGGCGGCCTTGTGTGAGATTGTGTGACGAGACTCACGAGAGACAAACCCATTTTTCCATTTTCCCCACGACAATCGTTTTATATTCTAGGCGTAGTACCCGACCCTCCTTCGAGTAAACAACCGCTACACGCGTCAAATAATCACGTGGGCTGCCTTCTCATACAGAAACGAACTCCACCGTGTACCCGCGCGGGTGTGGCCGGTAACGAGACGAGAGTACGTGCGTCCTGCGCGCACTTCTTCTTTAGGTGCAGGTACGTACGTGGGTGGGTGTGAGAGAGATGGTTTGTGCGAAACAGAGGCAATGTGTTGATGATATCTCAATCAGAAAAACGTAACATATGCAATGTGTGTGAAACGGAGTCATGGACGTGAGATATCGATAGAATTGAAAATAGGGATGAAGTGTGTGGCTGCGCGATCGATAAAGAGTGCCATCGAATTTGTGTTTGCCCACGTCAAAGATACAGGGCGGCTGGCCTACGGGAATTTGAGAGGGCAGAGGTGCAGTTCTTCTCCGTGGCATGGATACCTACCTACAATTTTCGACTATCGGTGTGTGTGTGGGGGGGAGGGGGGTAGAGACCGGTCGACTAGTATATGTCTGGGGAAGGAGAGAGACCTAGCTATGTATTGAGGGAGATCGATCGACATCCATGGATATATGTAGCAGAGGAATAAGGTTGGGAAAAAGACAAAGGTAGAGCGTCAGAGGGTTGGTGGTGGAGCGGCGTCTAACAAATGGTGGGAGAGGCCTGCTAGACAAATGGAGGGTATGAGTGCAATATCAATAAGAGAGGGCGGGGGATGTCTGTCTGTCTATGCACGTGCGTGTGAGAGACAGGTCGGGAGGTATTCAAGGATGATGAGGGGAGAAGATATGGTTGTGGTAAGCATGCGTAACTACATAGGAAGATCAACCCTCGTGTGTCCGAGAAAAGGAGAGACATAACTAGCGAGGTAAGTGTATCGGTGCTTGGTGAAAACGAATTATAGTCGACCTGGCTATATGTAGGGAGATCAATTCATATACATGCCTGCATGTGTTAGAAGCAAATAAGGTCTGGAGAGGCAGACAGGGGGAGAGAGTGTGGCTAGGAGGTGGTGCGAGAGGCCTACCATGTCGAGGGGGGAGGAGTGTGCGAGCATGTGACTAATGAAAAGAGGGGAGGGAGTGTGCACCTGCGTGGAATCGTATTGGACATATGGGGGCATGGACGGTGAGAAGAGAAGATATATGTGTTTGTTGTAGGCACACTTGGCTAGAGAGGTATATCGACCGGTGTGTGCCAGAAAGAAGGAGCCGGGGGCCTACACACACCCCTGGTGGACGACCTAAAGAGAAATAATGAACGTGCATGATGGAGGGGACGCTAAGGGTGTGTGAGGGGGGCGGGCGTGTGCATGCACGATAGAAAGTTAGCTCTAGCTAGCTACAAATAGAAGAGGATCGTGAAGGTGTAAAAGACGAACAAAGATCATAATTCATTATAAAAAGGTGGATATGGATACTTGAAGAAGATATCATAATGTACAACATTGACTATAATTTGGGCTAATGTGTGGCTTTTGCAACTCAGGTCTAAATACTTGTCATAATGTAGGGGGCGGGGAACGATACTTTGTGTGATAAAAACGGTGTACGTATGGAACATGGTTTAGATTATGAATATATAGTTAGTACATCAAATGTACTATTATTTGGAATCAACATCAAGTGTATTCATAAAATAGAATTCGAGTTCATGTAGCACACATAGTTCATATCTATCTCTATAGTAATCATGTGGTGTGTTATCAAGGTAATATACGAATAATGGTTGAAGTTGGCAACAATCATGATTGTAGATTCTTATTGAAATAGAGAAACGAATTCAAATTTAGTTCGAATTGCAGCGGTAGTATAGACATTTGGAATGCACTAAAATGTTGGTATGAGTAGGTTACATGCATTATACAGCAAAGCGAAAAAAATTAATCGGACATAACATGGATTCATACTCCCTCCTTCCATCTATATAGGGCGTAATGAGATTTTTAAGACCGCCTTTGACTATTGACAAGATTAATAGTACATGATATGCACAATGTGAAAATTATATCATTGAAAGAACCTTTCACAGACGAAGTTAACGGTGTGCTTTGTGTAAGTTGCATGTCATATATCATTGCTCTAATATTTGGTCAAAGTTAGCATCGAAAAACGCATTAGGCCCTATATAGATGGAAGGAGGGAGTTGCTTTGAATAGCATTTGTATAGTAAAACGGGGCAAGACTCTCTCTTTGTGTGGTGTGAATAGTTTTCTTTTTTTCGTTTTCTTTTTGGTTGAGGGAAGTGCGAATTGATTTGGTACGTACAAGTACAATATTACTACACGTTAGGCTTGTCCCTAAAATTCAACCCGCGTCTTGTTATATCCTGAAAATTCAGATATCGTGCTCCCAAAACTGGCGCCTTCACAACCCGCACCTTGCTATCCCGAAATTACAATGCGCGCGAAAACTCCCTCCAACTGCCAAATCCCGACACGCAAAATCCCCCTTCTAACCCTGAGCCGAAAGGGCCACTAGTTCAAATCGGTGGGGGGTAGTTTTGTAACACACCCTACATTTTGGACAAGCGCGTCCCTAAGTCATGCTTCACCCCCTCCCATCGCCCCCTTTTAGCCATTCGAAATCCCAGGCCGCCATAACCTCTCCGCTCCAGCCGCGAAACCCCACCCTCCTTCGTCCGCCACGTCACCGCTGCCTAGCCGGAGCCTCTTCCCCGACGACATCGTCCACCGCAACAGCTCGACGTCCCTCGTCCACCTCCCCGGATGAGGATCCGTCGTCCATCTCGCCGTCCCGCCGGTTCAGCCGCCCCGTCCTCCACCTCCAAGGAGCTGCTCCGACGATCGCCTCGTCTATCGCGGCCGCTCCATCCCCACAGCGCCGCCTTAACCTGCTCCACTGGAACCGCAGCATCCTCACCAACTCCTCGGACGAAGCTGAGGCCTACTCGGCGCCACCAAAGAGGTTGTACACTCATCGCATTGCACCTTCTCCTTAACTCGACCTCCCGGCGCCGACGGTGCTCCATCCGGCACCCCCATGGAGCGGCTACCTTGAAGCCGGCGCCGCGGGCGACATCTCCACGGCGGCTCTCCCCCAGTGCGAGGCCCCTTCGGCGGCGGCGGCCATACCAGCCGGATCTGCTGCTGCTGCTCCGGCTCTCGCTCGCTCGCTCGTGCTGCTGCTGCTGCTCCGGCTCTCGCTCAATCGCTCGCTCGCCCAGCTGCTGCTGCTGCTCTCCCCCTCGCTCATGCTGCTGCTCTGCTCCGATTAAGCCACACTTCAGTTGACTGAATCAACTTTTGGGTTAGTCGATTTTCAGGGGTTGGGGGGGGGGCTCGCCGGAGTTAAGGAAGAACCACCCGCAGCGGGGA
>NC_041388.1:4048414-4074989 GCF_002162155.2 Triticum dicoccoides | reverse complement strand
GCGAGTTGTTTCGGGGCGGCGAGGCGGCGCTGGGGCCAGCGGTTCGGCCGGTGGTGGCAGGCGGCTCAGGGGTGTGCAGGTTGAAGATGAACTGCAGGCCCTCCCTAAACTACATGTCAAGTGTCTCTCTGCTACCATTGCGTTCAGTTTCGACAGTAGCATTCAGATTCCACAGTTAATTTCAGTTTCGACAGTTAAGTTCAGAGTCAACAGTTTTTACCTCATCTGTTGTAGTCAGGTGGTTTTTGGTGATGTTAAATTTACATTCATTTTTCATCATCTATTGGAGATGCTATTAGAATCCCACTTGAGATTGACGATGTCTGTCTTGTGCTGCTTCAGCCTTGACATCTTACGGCTCACCGGAGCTGCTCCAACAACAGAATGATCCATCACAACAGAGCAGTGCCCTAGACGCCATCTACAGATTCCTCAGATCTTCCTCCATACCTCCGACAGCCACCTCTGCCTCAACTGCTTCAGCGACCAACCCAATGATGCTGAGGTCGACACAGCTACGGCAAAGAGGTTGTACACTTGTTGCGTCACTTATTACTATACATTCACGTCGATCCATTAGGGCTATTTTGGTTCAACGGAAAAACATAGCAATAGGGAATTTTCCAATGGCACTCTACTATTCAATTATTCATGCATTTTGTTGAAAGGAATGAAGCAAAACATCCACCTGGACCTACTTTTCAAAATCCTATGCATGAAAACAAGACCAAGTGCATTAGTGCAAGAATAACATTCTAACTGTACATGCTTTCATATGGTTTCTCTTTATTTTGGCCATGTTTCTTTGCATTACTCTGCTCTTCCAATTCCTGAAAACCAAACACCCAAGTTGATAGAAATTCTGTGTTTACAAATGCTCTGTTTACCATGTGCATTTTCCTATCCTATTCCGGTGTTTTTCCTATCCCTGCGTTTTAAGAATCATGCAAGCCAAATGAGCCCTTACAGAATTACTTCAGTTACAGGTACGTGTCGAAGGGAACTGTGTGTGGTTTGTCCTGTTCCTTCCGCGACGTCGTCCACCTCACCTAAGCTGCTCCATCGACAAAAGCATCCACCAAACCAGACATCACGACTCCTGACCGTCTTTCGCCGCCTCAGATCTCCTTCCCTGCCGCCGGCACACACCCCAACGGCATCACCATCATCGACTCAACAGATGAACCTGAGGAGTACATGGGTCCACAAGAGAGGTCGCACTCGTTTGTTTCTGCTTATGTTATGCATTGCTTAAACTTACCTGCTACTTTATCGTCCTGTTCAGCTCTTGGACTCCCAACTTAGGTCCAAATTCATGTTCAAACTTGAGTTCTAAATTAGTTGTGGGGCACATATCGAGGCAACAATGACTAATATGTCTATCTAATATCTGGTTCACCTAGGGTATGCCTATGTTGTTCATCTTGGGTGGTAAACAAATAGTAAAGCAATCATCATCTATCTTTTTATTAATTTAAAGCAATCATCGGCCTACTATCATTATTTTTGGACCCATCCACTGGTTGTTACCATCACTCTAAATTTCTGCATGCTCTCCTTACATAATCTCACCATATTTTTTCGTATGCATGTCAGATATTGTACACAGTCATGCTGAACATGTAGAGAAAAAGAGAAGAGTTTTGCGCGGCAATACAATGTCATGCAAACATCGCTCCATGGTGGGTTCAATGGCAAACCCTCCCCACCCCTCTCCATATTGTAATCCAGAGGAAGATATCTGTTCTGAGACGGATTCAGACGCCGCTGACCACTCCTATTTACCCCCCAAGGTGTTTGCTCTACCTTGGCATGATGATGTTAGTCATATCATGCATATGTTGCCTTGCAGTGCCTACTTTTGACATCATATATGTCATCTGCTTAGTTTAGGCATGTTCTGTAATGCTACCTGTTTAGTTTCTATATCATACATGGGAATTATGCAGTCTCATGTCTTTTAGCTAGCCATAATATATGTGAAATGTGCAATGCCATCCTGTTTAACCAGGCATCATATATTTGAATGATATCTTGCCCATCCTTTTCTTCATTACATTTCCATTTATCGACAATGTTTTTACATTAAACTACTCCTCCTGTGAATTAGCCATTTGGGTGGGAGATGCAAAAATCTGGAGTCAAAAAACAAGGCCTTCAGAGCAGACAGTGCTACCTGTCGAAGCAGATCTCTTGTTGGGTCCCGATAGCTCCTCAGAGATGGATTCAGAGACAGATGACCAGTCCTATTCCCCTACTGAGGTGTATGCTCTAACTTGGCACGGTTATACTGCTCATATCATGCATACGGCGTCTTGCATTGCATAGTTTAGACATCATATACACAATATTCAACACCATGTTCTTAGTTTAGACATCATATCGAATGCCCTCTGTTTAGCATATAAATCACATATGTGAATTAAATGATGTGATCCTGATTACTTAGATAACATGTAGGTGAATTATGTCATGCGATCCTATTTTGTTATTCATCATATCTTTGAATTATGTTATACTATGCTATCCAGTTTAGATAGACATCATATATGTGAAATTATGTTATGCTATCCGTTTTAGTTAAACAATATACATGTCAACTATTTCATGCCCTCTTTTTTCCACACTATCTATTGCATCTATCTCTCATACAATGTCTGTACATTCAACTATGTTTCCTATTTATCAGCCATTTGAATTGGAGCGGGTGATGCCAATACCTAGCGGAATAAAAACACGGTCTTCAAATAAAACAGTGCTACCTATTAGTGGAGATAGCACCCCAGTTGTACATGCACAAGAACCAGCCCTACCACACATAACCCAAACTCTCGCAGATTGTACCCCTACTGCGATGGACAAAGAACCAGCTTCACCCAATCTAACCCCAACCCCAGCCGATAGTAACCCAGTTCCTGTTGACACAACACCATCTCCACCACAGAGCTCCCAAACAAGAGCAGTTAGTAAGGCAGCTCCAGTGCCCAAAGGGCCAGTACTATCACGGCGAACCCCAGCTGCACCAGTTAGAACGCCTATTCCCGTGGAGGAAGCACAACCATCCAGTCGTAGTTTAGCATCTATCGCATTTGATGTTGTTAAATCGTATGTGCGTATCTTCCCATCTTGGAAATATTATACTGAAGATGAAGGAAAATGCCAGTTGCAGGTGTTTGTCCAGGAGTTATGTGTAAGTAATGTTATTCATGGCAATTACTTTGCTTCGTCCCATACGTCCTACCTCCATGATGGTTATAATTCAGCAAATTTTCCCATTTTTCTCTATAGAGAAGGACCGATTTGGAAACTCAGGATGAGGTAACCTGTGCTAATACCTCTGCTATCTTCAATAATGCTTGGTGGCAGCATCGGAATTACCTGAAGAAAACGTACTTCACCGGCAAAGAAACTCATCAAATTCCCTTACGTTCTCCTGAGACACATTTACTGGACGATGACTGGGAGCGCCTTGTACTGTACTAGTCTCGAACCAAGAATGTGGTAAGGTCTATGAGCTCATTTTCTATTTTTAAGTATTATATTCTTGCATCTTACTGTACTTTGTTCATGTAGAACAAGTGCCTAAACCTGAAGAACAACTGTTCTAATTTAAGATTCCATTGCTATCATAGTTCAAAAAAGCGCTAGGCGTTAATTGTGTGTTTTGCCACCGCCTTGCACTTTACTGACCAAAGTGCATGCTTATGCGCAATTATGCACAAATTAAGCATAGTTATGCGCAATGCGTTTTTCCAACGCCTAGAGCCTAGGCGCGCTTAAGCGCTCGCTTAGGCGCGCCTTATTTAACTATGATTGCTTTGCTCTTATTTTTAAATTGAAGGATCCAATCGAAACTCCAAGGGCATGGCAGGTATGTTCATGCATGTTTCTTTAACAGGTTTGCTCTTATCAATAGCTCTTTTGATTTCAATTTCAATTGTGTATATAGTTGACTTTCATATCATGCACATTACTAGTATCACAACAGAGCCAATAGTGTTGTTGTACATGTAGACCCGTGGTACCCATCTGAAATCTTGTTGTGCCATGTAGTTTCCCACTCTTTGTATTCTTTCACTGCTGCTTTGTCTTGAACTGATATGATTTGAACCGTGTCTCTATTTTGATTTGGCAAGACAATGCAGTGACCATAGGACATAGATGTATGTTTGTTTGATGCTTTTATTATGTACTAGTACTTGGCAATAGAAGACTTGGTAGTTTAATCCTGTCCACCTTACTAATGAACTGGTTCACCGAAATGAGTTTCATATACTAGTACATGCTAAACTTGTTATGTGTCTGCTTGTTTCTTCTTTTAGAATGCTGACAGAATATTGGAGAAGAGTGCCTTATTAAGCAATGGTAAAGGAAGTAATGCAGATAAGGTTCAGGATAGTGACACATCCTTGTTGGTCTCCAACAAAGCTGATAAAACAGCTAAGGAAGACTATCTTGAAGACAGCGAGACAACCCCAAAGTCCTGTCTTGGTTTAGTGTTCGAGTTGCTGGCCACTACCGCTTGCACAAGCTATTCAAACTCACTGTCTGAATTAGTTTGGTTTCTTGAGTCTCAACTACAAGCTGAAAGACATCGATCAGCTGTGCTGCGACAAGAAGCGGAAGGACTGCAGAAGTCCCTGGAGCATTCAGATGCATACTTTCTGGTGCAACAGCAAGCGTTGGAGCATTTTAGCACCAAACAGGACAAAGCTAATCAGCTTGCTAAGCTTATTGCCAGCATGGTGGATACCCAGGATGATGTTTCTTGAGCTCTTCTGAAGTTGTTTCAGTTCTGCTCTTGTTTTGCTGTCGCGTTTATTTCCATTGGTGGCCAATTTTGACGGCCAAGTGTATGTAATATGCTGCTTTGTTCCCTATATTTGCACTGGTGGCGAACTTTGATGCCCAGTGGATGTAATATGTGTAATAGAGGTAATAGGCTAGCCTTAATTGCTTGCTTATTTATTTCCTTATTGTCTTGTTTAGTTATTTGCTTGTAGTCACTGCAGTTCTTTTTCTGTGTTTTTCTAGTGGCCACAATAGCCTATTTTTGGTAACTAGGCCAAAATAATCATGGCAACACACGGACTGTTGTAACCATGGGCCTCCTGCAGGCCGTATGATCCATGGGCCTTCGTTCGGTCGTAGGAGCATTGGCCTTCTATACGGGCCGTAGGATCCATCGGCCTTCTATACGGGCCTTAGGGATCAATGGGCCTTCTACGGGTCGTAGGGTCCATGGGCCTTCTACGGGCCGTACTATCCATGGGCCTCATACGGGCCGTAGGATCCATGGGCCTTCTACGGGGCGTATCATCATTTTGCCAATCATGGGCCGTACTATTCATGGACCATAATAGGCCGTTAATAGGCCGTATTTGATAACTCTATGAAAACAGCCCAACGGGTTTTTTTGACATGAAAACGGCCCAACGTATTAACGGTCCGCAAACGGGCCGACTGTAAAGACGGGCTGAATTTGGCCCACAAGCAGAAAATGACAGTAACAGGCCGTATGTAACCGAATGCTGGAAATGAGCCCAAGAATTAATGGGCCCTGAGAAGGCCGAAAGATAACTTGGGCTGGAAACGGCCCAATGGAATAACGGGCCGTTAATGGGTATAAAGTGATACACTATTCATTACGGGCCAGTTTCACCACGGGCGTTAATGGGCCAAGAGTAACAAAGGTCCTCATATGGGCCGAAAGAAGTCATGGGCCACACACGGGCCGGAAGTTAAAACGGGCTGAATCATATTGGGTAGCCCAGATGACTCTACTAGACCTAATTCGGATAGGGCGTAACGGGCCCTGGGTTAGCGGGCTGTAAATGGGCTATATGCGAACAAGCCATTAACAGGCTTTCCGTGGGCCGGCCCGCCACCTTTTCACCAAGTCAAACGGGCCGGCCTTTTCACAGGAATGGGCCTTTGTTGGGCCGTGCCACGTGTCACCGTATCATAGGCGCCTTCGGTCCAATGAGCGGATGACATCTGTCCCAACGGTGAGCCGACACGTGTTTCCTCCAGCCAATGATGATTTTACACGTGGAAAATCCCCATTGGTCGGGGCTGTTAACGGGTCATCGGATCCAAAACCCGACACAATAGCATAATGGCGTTCCGTTATGGTGGATGCCACGTGTCGGTCACCCTTGACGAAAGCAGTTCTGGGACGCGCGATTTATCGTCATGGAAGTGGACACTTCCGTGATGATAGTTTTGGTAATGTCATGGAACACTTCTACGACAGCACAGGTATGACTATCTTGATTCTGTCATAAATTTGTCATGAATGTACATGCATGAAAAAAACCGCAACCTACTGTGACAAACACGTATCATCACGGAAGTGTAATTTTTTTTGTAGTGTGATGAGTTGTGAGTAGTTTACCACAGACCTACGGGTCCATAGTTATTATCTAGATGGCTTCTTCTCTCTTTTTGGATCTCAATACAATGTTCTCCCCCTCTCTTGTGGAGATCTATTCGATGTAAACTCTTTTTGCAGTGTGTTTGTCGAGATCCGATGAATTGTGGGTTTATGATCAAGTTTATCTATGAATAATATTTGAATCTTCTCTGAATTCTTTTATGTATGATTGAGTTATCTTTGCAAGTCTCTTTGAATTATCAGTTTGGTTTGGCCTACTAGATTGATCTTTCTTGCCATGGGAGAAGTGCTTAGCTTTGGGTTCAATCTTGCGGTGTCCTTACCCAGTGACAGAAAGGGTTGAAAGGCACATATTGTATTGTTGCCATCGAGGATAACAAGATGGGGTTTATATCATATTGCATGAGTTTATCCCTCTACATCATGTCATCTTGCTTAATGCGTTACTTTGTTCTTATGAACTTAATACTCTAGATGCAGGCAGGAGTCGGTCGATGTGTGGAGTAATAGTAGTAGATGCAGGCAGGAGTCGGTCTACTTGTTATGGACTTTATGCCTATATACATGATCATGCCTAAATAATCTCATAACTATGCGCTTTTCTATCAATTGCTCTATAGTAATTTGTTCACCCACCGTAATACTTATGCTATCTTGAGAGAAGCCACTAGTGAAACCTATGGCCCCGGGGTCTATCTCTTATCATATTTGCTTTCAATCTACTTTTATTTGCATCTTTAATTTTTCCATCTATTTTATAAAATACCAAAAATATATTTATCTTATCTTATTATCTTTATTAGATCTCACTTCCGCAAGTGGCCGTGAAGGGATTGACAACCCCTTTATTGCGTTGGTTGCGAGTTCTCAGTTTGTTTGTGTAGGTGCGTGGGACTTTTGAGGAGCCTCCTACTGGATTGATACCTTGGTTCTCAAAACTGAGGGAAATAGTTACGCTACTATTGCTGCATCACCCTCTCCTCTTCGAGGAAAACCAACACAAGCTCAAGACGTAGCAAGAAGGATTTCTGGCGCCGTTGCCGGGGAGGTCTTCGCTCAAGTCAAGACATACCAAGTACCCATCACAAACCCATCTCCCTCGCATTTACATTATTTGCCATTTGCCTCTCGTTTTCCTCTCCCCCGCTTCACCCTTGCTGTTTTATTCGCCCTCTCTTTCCCACTCTCCTCCTCTCTTTTTCGCTTGCCTTTTTCCATTTGCTCATGTGTTAGTTCGATTACCTTGTCGTTTTGACTAGTCCTCCTATCCTTGTTATCACTCCCGGACATGAAATTCTTAATTTTAAGCAAAGGGAGGGAGAAAATTTAAAAGATACTTGGCACAGAATTTGCAATGCTCAAAATAAATCTTCTAGGAAGCTTTCTACTTCCATTCTTCTTCGCAATTTTTATGTAGGCATTACTCCTTGGAATAGATGTGTTCTTGATACTGTTGCCGGAGGTGATTTCTTGAGTAGCCATACGTTTGATGGTTATAATGCTATGTTAGATTTGTTTGGCCCACCACCTCTTTTGGTTAATGGAACGGTTTTAACTTTAGAACATGTGATGCAATGGCTTGATATTGTTGAAAATAAAATGGACACTATTGACTTGATTGAAAATTTGGATAAAAGGATCCATAGTCACATTACCCAATATGGATCTAGGGTTGGAGTTACTTTGAGAAATCTTAAAGAAAAGGAACCTATAGTTAATGAAAAAATAGATCTAGATTCTGAAAGGATTGGTAAACTTGAGGATATCATTACCAATTTAGGTTCCACATTTTCTTCCACAAAAAACCCTCCAAAACCCCCTACCAAAACTACCAAGTTTATCTATGTTCCTAAAAATAATGGGAATCTTCTAGTAAAGGAGACGCGGATCTCAAATCCATAAGTGTTCACCCCAATTGCCTTTTTATCGTTAAGGAACCTTTAACTACGAATGAATTTATTAAATTTTTGCCTAAAGATTTAGTCATTGCTAAAAAGGGAGAAACCCCTAAAAATTGTAAGTGCTCTATTGAGGAATTGAGTGCCAAAAGCACTACTTAGATCTATCTTCGCTTTTATGCCTAGCTAGGGGCGTTAAACGATAGCGCTAGTTGGGAGGCAACCCAATTTTCTTTATGTTTTTTGTTTTTTCTCCTGTTTAGTAATAATTATTGCATCTACATTCTGTTTAGATGTGTTTTTATCTTTTAATTAGTGTTTGTGCCAAGTAGAACCTATAGGATAACCTACGATGATAGTTGATTTGATTCTGCTGAAAAACAGAAACTTTGCGCGCACGAATATAATTTTGTTAAATCGCAGAAATGTGATTTTGCGTTGATTCTTTCTGCTGATGTTCAATAAACAAATTTTCCAGGATTTCCTATTTTTGTAGGATTTTTAAAGCTCCAGAAGTTTGCGTTAGTTACAGATTGCTACAGACTGTTCTGTTTTTGACAGATTCTGTTTTTCGTGTGTTGTTTGCTTATTTCAATGCATCTGTGGCTAGTAAAATAGTTTATAAACCATAGGGAAGTTGGAATACAGTAGGTTTAACACCAAAATAAATAAATAATGAGTTCATTACAGTACCTTATGTGGTAGTTTTGCTTTCTTTCACTAACGGAGCTTATAAGATTTCCTGTTGAGTTTTGTGTTGTGAAGTTTTCAAGTTTTGGGTAAAGCTTCTATGGACTATGGAATAAAGGGTGGCAAGAGCCTAAGCTTGGGGATGCCCATGGCACCCCAAGATATTCAAGAATTGCCAAAAGCCTAAGCTTGCGGATGCCCCGGGAAGGCATCCCCTCTTTCATCTTCGTTGATTGGTAACTTTACTTGGAGCTATATTTTTATTCGCCACATGATATGTGTTTTGCTTGGAGCGTCGTGTATTATATTAGTCTTTGCTTTTTAGTTTACCACAATCATCCTTGCTGTACACACCTTTTGGGAGAAGCCTATTTGATTAGAATTTGCTAGAATACTCTATGTGCTTCACTTATATCTTTTGAGCTTAATAGTTTTTGCTCTAGTGCTTCACTTATATCTTTTAGAGCACGGTGGCGTCTTAATTTTGAAGAAATTACTAGTCTCTCATGCTTCACTTATATCTTTTTGAGAGTCTTTTAGAACAGCATGGTATTTGCTATGGTTTTAAAGTTGGTCCTAGAATGATGAGCATCCAAGTTGGGTATAATAAAAACTATCATAGAAAGTGAATTGGATGCTATGATCAATTTGATGGTTGATAATTGTTTTGAGACATGGAGGTAGTAATATTAAAGTCATGCTAGTTGGGTGATTATGGATTTAAAAATGCTTGTGTTGAAGTTTGTGATTCCCGTAACATGCACGTATGGTGAACCACTTTGTGATGAAGCTGGAGCACAATTTAATTTATTGATTGTCTTCCTTATGAGTGGCGGTCGGGGACGAGCGTTGGTCTTTTCCTACCAATCTATCCCCTAGGAGCATGCGCATAGTACTTTTGTTTTTGATGACTTCTAAATTTTTGCAATAAGTGCATGAGTTCTTTTGACTAATGTTGAGTCCATGTATTATACGCACCCTTTTCACCCTTCCATCATTGCTAGCCTCTCTTGTACCATGCAACTTTCGCCGGTACCATACACCCACCATATACCTTCCTCAAAACAGCAACCATACCTACCTATTATGGAATTTCCATAGCCATTCCGAGATATATTGCCATGCAACTTTCCACCGTTCCGTTCATATGACACGCATTACTTTAGTCATATTGCTTTTTGCATGATCATGTAGTTGACATCGTATTTGTGGCAAGGCCACCTTCATAATTTTCATACATGTCGCTCTTGATTCATTGCATATCCCGGTACACCGCCGGAGGCATTCATATAGAGTCATATCTTGTTCTAGCTTTGAGTTGTAAATATATGAAAGTGTGATGATCTTCATTATTAGAGCATTGTCCTAGTGAGAAAAGGATGATGAAGACTATGATTCCCCCATAAGTCGGGATGAGACTTCAGACTTTACAAAAAGAAAAAAAAGACAAAGGCCAAAAAGAAAAAAAGGCCAAAGAAAAAGAAAAAAGAAATAAGAAAGGCCAAAGGGGAAAGAAAAAATGAGAGAAAAAGAGAGAAGGGACAATGCTACTATCTCTTTTTCCACACTTGTGCTTCAAAATAGCACCATGATCTTCATGATAGAGAGTCTCATATGTTGTCACTTTCATATACTCTCTGTTGGAAAAGGCAGTGCCTAGAAGGCGCTTAGGCACGCCTAGGCGCTAGGCAATGGCCAAACGCCTCACCTAGGGCATAAATGGAGGTCTAGGCAGGGCAAGCAAGGAATTGCCTACGCAAGTAAGAAATCATGCCACATACTGCACTAGTATGCCAAACAAGTTATATTCCAATGGTAGTAGATGGTAATTAACTTATTTATATGCCCTAAACTAATATCAACACCCATATAATAATCCCAAATACACTACGAGTAAAAACTATATAACCGCCTAGGCCGCGCCTAGGGCGCTCAGGAACCGCCTAGGCACTAGGCGAAGGCCAACCGCCTCGCTTACGCCTACCGCTTCTTCCAACCTTGCATATACTAGTGGGCATTTTTCATTATAGAACTTGGCTTGTATATTCCAATGATGGGCTTCCTCAAAAATGCCTTAGGTCTTCGTGAGCAAGCAAGTTGGATGCACACCCACTTAGTTTCTCTTGTTGAGATTTCATATATTTATAGCTCTAGTGCATCCGTTGCATGGCAATCCCTACTCACTCACATTGATATCTATTAATGGGCATCTCCATAGCCCGTTGATACGCCTAGTTGATGTGAGACTATCTTCTTCCTTTTTGTCTTCTCCACAACCACCATTCTATTCCACATATAGTGCTATGTCCATGGCTCACGATCATGTATTGCGTGAAGTTTAAAGAGTTTGAGATTATTAAAGTATGAAACAATTGCTTGGCTTGTCATTGGGGTTGTGCATGATTTAATACTTTGTGTGATGAAGATAGAGCAACAGCCAGACTATATGATTTTGTAGGGATAACTTTCTTTAGCCATGTTATTTTTAGAAGACATGATTACTTTGATTAGTATGTTTGAAGTATTACTATTTCTTATGTCAATATGAACTTTTATTTTTTATCATTTGGATTTGAACATTCTTGCCACAATAAAGAAAATTACATTGGGCACTATGCTAGGTAGCATTCCACATCAAAAATTCTCTTTTTATCATTTACCTACTAGAGGACGAGCAGGAATTAAGCTTGGGGATGCTTGATACGTCTCCAATGTATCTATAATTTTTGATTGTTCCATGCTATTATATTACCCCTGTTGGATGTTTATGGGCTTTATTTTACACATTTATATCATTTTTGGGACTAACCTACTAACCGGAGGCCCAGCCCATATTGCTGTTTTTTTGCCTATTTCAGTATTTCGAAGAAAAGGAATATCAAACAGAGTCCAAACGGAATGAAACCTTCGGGAGCGTGATTTTTGGAACAAACGTGATCCAAAGGACTTGGAGTGCAAGTCAAGAAGCAGCCGAGGCTCCCATGAGATAGGAGGGCGCGCCCCTTGTCTCGTGGGCCCCTCGGGCGGCCACCGATGTACTTCTTCCTCCTATATATACCTACGTACCCTGAAAACATCCAGGAGCACCACGAAACACAATTTACCACCGTAACCTTCGCCGGTACTCTGCCGGAGGGGGAATCGACCACGGAGGGCTTCTACATCAACATCCTTGCCCCTCCGATGAGTTGTGAGTAGTTTACCACAGACCTACGGGTCCATAGTTATTAGCTAGATGGCTTCTTCTCTCTTTTTGGATCTCAATACAATGTTCTCCCCCTCTCTTGTGGAGATCTATTCGATGTAAACTCTTTTTGCGGTGTGTTTGTCGAGATCCGATGAATTGTGGGTTTATGATCAAGTTTATCTACGAATAATATTTGAATCTTCTCTGAATTCTTTTATGTACGATTGAGTTATCTTTGCAAGTCTCTTCGAATTATAAAGTTGGATTGGCCTAGTAGATTGATCTTTCTTGCCATGGGAGAAGTGCTTAGCTTTGGGTTCAATCTTGTGGTGTCCTTACCCAGTGATAGAAAGGGTTGCAAGGCACGTATTGTATTGTTGCCATCGAGGATAACAAGATGGGGTTTATATCATATTGCATGAGTTTATCCCTCTACATCATGTCATCTTGCTTAATGCATTACTCTGTTCTTATGAACTTAATACTCTAGATGCAGGCAGGAGTCGGTCGATGTGTGGAGTAATAGTAGTAGATGCAGGCAGGAGCCTGTCTACTTGTTATGGACGTGATGCCTATATACATGATCATGCCTAGATAATCTCATAACTATGCGCTTTTCTATCAATTGCTCGACAGTAATTTGTTCACCCACCATAATACTTATGCTATCTTGAGAGAAGCCACTAGTGAAACCTATGGACCCCGGGTCTATCTCTTACCATATTTGCTTTCAACCTACTTTTATTTGCATCTTTACTTTTTGCATCTATATTATAAAATACCAAAAATATATTTATCTTATCTTATTATCTTTATTAGATCTCACTTCCGCAAGTGGTCGTGAAGGGATTGACAACCCCTTTATTGCGTTGGTTGCGAGTTCTTAGTTTGTTTGTGTAGGTGCGCGGGACTTTTGAGGAGCCTCCTACTGGATTGATACCTTGGTCCTCAAAAACTGAGGGAAATACTTACGCTAGTATTTCTGCATCACCCTCTCCTCTTCGAGGAAAACCAACGCAAGCTCAAGACATAGCAGGGCTTCCTGATCGTATTCGAATCATAGCTATTAACCCTTTTGGTCTGGCTTCCTGCTCGTATTCGAAGCATAGCCTCACTTTTTCTCATTTGGCTTGATTTTTTGAAGATTTTTTCTGGTTCTTCTTGACACTATCTTGCCTTTTGGTTTAAAGTGATTCCGTCCATGTAGCCTTCTATCTCATAGCTCATATTTGAAGCATATCTGTGGTTTCTATTACCCGGTTTAATGAGAGGCGACAAGTCGCCCATACATGATTATATCAAGCACTTGGAAGTATTGGCTTCTAAAGCTTTGGGTGCTCACCCTTACTGCACAGGTATTATAAACCGGCAGTACAATTCAATATCACATGTATGATATTGTTATTATAATTACATCTAAATTCGGGTTAAACCAGCCTTATCTATAACTATTTTAAACATCAGTGGTTATATGTGAGGTATTATGACCCTCCCTATGGTAAACCGCCAAGGGCTCTTGTGATCTACTTGTGTGCGGGTTAATTTAAAATTCTCATTTGCACTAGTCAACATCATGATAAATCTAAAAGGATGATTATCAAGTGGCGGCTTACAGCGTTGAGCACAACGTAAATGTGCACGATAGCATGACAGAGCAAAGTTATTGCTACCCTATTACATGACTCAAGGAGTCAACATGATTAATTGTTTTTCAGAAGGCCACAAATATGAATAGCCCAGCGGATCAATCTTCTTGACTCTGATGGCCTAACGCTTCCGGATCACCCCTCTCCGCTTCTTTGTCCTGTTCTACTTCCTAGAAGGTTGGTGATGGCCATTCAATGTCATTCGAAGCTTGGAATTCAACTTCATCATCGATAAGCTCGGACGGGTCAACTTAAGGAGCAAAAGTGTGCTTATGGATTGGGGGTATTAGGTCCTTCACTTTGTAAGACAGCGTCGGCATCTTCTGATTTTCCAAGTCATAAGCCGGTTGTTATTTGGTGAGGTCTGTTTCATTTTCAATCAGACTGCCAGGGGACGTATGTCCTTCACGCACGCAGCAAAGTCTTTCTTATCAAAAGGGGTGTCGTCTTCTTTAAAGCTTGGATACCGGATAGATATATCAGCCGGGTCTAGCTCCTGTAACCATGCTTTTTCCCGGCTTAAAGCCATCACAGCTCCGGCTCTTGCAGATGATCGCTTCATTTCACTAAACCTCTCAGGCAGAATGGAAAGCTTCCTTACCACATCAACCAAGAGAGTGGGGTCTTGGTTAGATGGAGAAATTGTGGCCAATGCGCGCTGAGCCCCAGTGTAAAGCTGCTCCACAAGTGTGTAAACCGCCTTCAGCTTCACAAGCATATCTTGGTTGAGATTGGTCCTCCTGGGGCCTGCAAGATAATCATGGATGAATTAAAAGTGGTTCATATCATTAAGGAAGATATTTAACAGTGACAATCATAAGGCGACTTACCAAAGATAGCTGAAACCATCTAAGACACATGGCATTTTAAGCCGGAAAGTTCAGTGGTCACCTCCTCAAGAGCCGCCTCCGTCTTTTGAGCCCGTTGTGTTAAGGCAATCTTTTCTTTAGCCGATGCGCTTTTTCCAACTTCAAAGCCGGCCTTCAGTTTTTCTGCTTCAGTCACACTGAATTCGAACTTTGAGTTCGCCTTCCGGGTTTGAGATTCTTGTAGCTCCAGACGAGTCTTCAAGTCAGACATCTCTAATTGAAGTTGAGCAGTGGTGGTCTGTACATACACCGGATCAAAATCATAAGTCAAATTTAGCTAAAAACATGAAGTCCCAAGCCTTTTGCAAGAAACAACACTTGGCACTTGGGGGCTAATGTCTCCCAAAAAAACTACTCATGCAACGGCTTATGAGAATAAGTCCCAAGCACTTTGCGAGCAAGAATACTTAACACTTGGGGGCTAATGCATATTGCTTGTTTCCTTACTACTTTATGATGACCCGGTTGTGGTGCAAACGGTCACAGCCGGCTCATGAGAACTACATAAGTAAATATTGTCTTCTACAAAAGAATATAAAGGACTGACTCATTCAGGCTGATTAAACCGGCCCTTGGGGGCTATAGATTCAGTGTTAATCATTACAAATCTACTTTAAACTAAATGCCCTAATTCGGATTTTAAAAGAGTCTGACAAGGAGTATTAGTTATGCTCATGGTTAATCTAAGTCTACATCATATTCATCATAAACAGTAGACTTCGGGGCTGATAGGATGTGCATAACCCAATAAAGGAAGAGTTCATACCTCAAATTTTTGGTGCATTTGCTTCACCATGTCAACTTCAAGTTCACGGCTGTTGTGTACTTGACTAAGATAAGCATAATATACTTCGCCAATGCTTAATTGGGAGTAGTCAGCAACATCAAATGTTACTTTGCGTTGTTCAATGTGCTCCTTGTTGGTAGAGTGTTTGGCCAAGACAGTAGGTCTCCCCGGCTCTCTAAAGCCGGTATTGGTGATTACCACATCATCATCATGTGTATCAGTCGTATTGACTGGACTGGATGCTTGAGGGTTCAAAGGGTTGTCACTGGCTTGATCAATAGGAGGCTTAGATGTCACTAGTGGAATGTCAAGAACCGTCTCTGATGATTGAGGAACGGAGATCTCAGGGGTTGGGGTTTGTTGCTCCAGTTTATTGACTTTCGGGTCTTCAGCCGGCTCAGTCACCTTTGCCTTCTTGCTAGGCTTGGCTTTTTCACTACATGAGCCATGAGAGGTCAGTATAAGTATAAAGAATCATAAAGAGCAAATGATAAGTGATTGTATTACCCGGGAGCAGTCTTGAAAGCCGGCAGATGAGATTGAGATGAGTCGTCGGAGGAGGAACGAGACGTTTCCTGATAATTTGAGTCGGGAGAATTAAGTGCTTGGCGGATGAGACCCGCCAGAGGATAAAAAGAGTTCAAATCAGGAATGACCTTGTTTCAATGTTTCATTGGGTTATTCGGTAAGACAGAAGATAGTTCTTCATCCTTATTAGCCCGAGTCTATTGCCGGCTCTCGTGTTGATGTTGCTTCAAAAGAAAGTGAGGATCCAAATGAGCTAAGGGGTGTGAAAAGCTTACTTTCCGGGTTACTCTTCGAATTTCTTGTCTTGGCAAGGGCTCGGAGTCGGAGGAAAGGATGGTTACCTCTTCCTCTATTCTTGGCTGGTCCCTGTGTCATCCTGATGATAATCAATGTCAATAAGATGATTGAAAAAGGATCCAAGAGAGTCAAGGGCTACCTCCGACTCAGAGCTGCCGTCTAGTTCAAGCATCTTGGAAGCACTAGGCTTCTTTCGACTCTTCTTGGCGGCTTTCTTGGCCTTCCTAGCCCTTTTGGCGGCTTCATGATCATATTCCTTCTTCCAGAAGTCATCATCAGCTTATCAAAGG
Organism: Triticum dicoccoides; assembly: GCF_002162155.2. Lineage (NCBI taxonomy): Eukaryota > Viridiplantae > Streptophyta > Magnoliopsida > Poales > Poaceae > Triticum > Triticum dicoccoides. The sequence continues at coordinate 4,058,400 of NC_041388.1, read as the reverse complement.
AATCAAAGTTGACTTAAAACAAAGTATTTAAGGATGAAAGTAAAGTAAGTAACTTGGCGGCTTACTTCTGGTGCCGGGTTAGATTTGCGGAATGGGCTTAGGCCCACCTTGCTGCAGTCTACCGGGCTTTCGTGTAGAAGAGACTTTGGCATCTCAGTGATGGTGTCATCAGTTAAATCCTCGGACCTGTGGCACAATGGATCCTTTTTGGTACCCGTGTAGGCGCACATTAAGCCGGTGCGGCAGCTCAAGGGGATGACCCGCCATGCAACCCAGCATCAAACCAAGTCAATGCCAGTTAAGCCGTTTCCCAACAGAGCCTTAACCTTGGCAATAGTAGGGGCAAGTTTTTTGCGCTCAACGGATGTCAGCTTGTCAGGGATAGAATGATTTGATTCGAGACGAAGGGAGCAAAAGCCAAGCAGTCCGTTCTCATCAGCCGGAGTGGTATCCTTGCAATAGATCCATGTCGATTCCAATCCTTGGGGTAACTCGGTAGGTGCGTATAAGGGAGACTAGCATGTCTCCATCGCTGGATTGAGATCCGACCAAGCACTACTAGGAAAAGGCCTACTAATGGCGCACCAGCTTTGCCTACTAATGACGCACTACTAGTGCGCCATTAGTATCACGCCACTAGTATTTTTTACTAATGGCGCACTAGTGGTGCGCCATTAGTATCTGGTATACTAATGGTGCACCACTGGTGCGCCATTAGTATAGGCCATGGTGCGCCATTAGTATAGGCCACTTGTGCGCCATTAGTATAGGCCACGGTGCGCCATTAGTATTTTTGAATTTTGAAGGCGGGAAAATAGTAGTCGCGCACCGTCTAACCCCCACCGTGCGCCATTGCTATTTCTGAATTTTGAATTTGGATCTGGATCGCGATTTTTTTTGCCCAGTTTTTCCTCGTTTGTTTGCTCGTTTTTTGCACGATATTATTTCAAATGTTGTTCCCGTTTTTGGATCTTGTACGTTCTTTTGCAGTGTTCTTTTGCCGGAGAGGAGTTCGCCGGAGAGGAGGAGGAGGTGACCGCAGAGGCGCTCGCCTATGATGGGTAACGTAGTAATTTCAAAAAAATTCCTACGCACACGCAAGATCATGGTAATGATATAGCAACGAGAGGGGAGAGTGTTCGTCCACGTACCCTCGTAGACCGTAAGCGGAAGCGTTAGCACAACGCGGTTGATGTAGTCGTATGTCTTCACGATCCGACCGATCCAAGCACCGAACGTACGGAGCCTCCGAGTTCAGCACACGTTCAACTCGATGACGATCTCCGGCCTCCGATCCAGCCGAGCTCCGGAGATGAGTTCCGTCAGCACGACGGCGTGGTGACGATGATGATGTTCTACCGGCGCAGGCTTCGCCTAAACTCCGCGACGATATGACCGAGGTGGAATATGGTGGAAGGGGGCACCGCATACGGCTAAGGAACGATCCGTAGATCAACTTGTGTGTCTATGGGGTGCCCCCCGCCCCCGTATATAAAGGAGCCAGGGGGTAGGAGGCCGCCGGCCAAGGAGGGCGCGCCAAGGGGGGAGTCCTACTCCCACCGGGAGTAGGACTCCCTCTTTCCAAGTAGGAGTAGGAGAAGGGGGAAAGAGGAGGAAGAGGGGAAGGAAAGGGGGGCCGCCGCCCCCCTTCCCTTGTCCTATTCGGACTAGGAAGGGGAGGGGCGCGCGGCCCCTTCCTGCCTCCTTCCCTCTTCTCCCTCGAGTCCCATGTAGGCCCAATAACCCCCCGGGGGGGTTCCGGTAACCTCCCGGTACTCCGGTAAAATGCCGATTTCACCCGGAACTATTCCGATGTCCAAACATAGGCTTCCAATATATCAATCTTTATGTCTCGACCATTTCAAGACTCCTCGTCATGTCCATGATCACATCCGGGACTCCGAACAAACTTTGGTACATCAAAACTTATAAACTCATAATAAAACTGTCATTGAAACATTAAGCGTGCGGACCCTACGGGTTCGAGAACTATGTAGACATGACCTAGAACCATTCTCGGTCAATAACCAATAGCGGGACCTGGATGCCCATATTGGTTCCTACATATTCTACGAAGATCTTTATCGGTCAAACCGCATAACAACATACGTTGTTCCCTTTGTCATCGGTATGTTACTTGCCCGAGATTCGATCGTCGGTATCCAATACCTAGTTCAATCTCGTTACCGGCAAGTCTCTTTACTCGTTATGTAATACATCATTCCATAACTAACTCATTAGCTACATTGCTTGCAAGGCTTATAGTGGTGCATTACCGAGAGGGCCCAGAGATACCTCTCCGACAATCAGAGTGACAAAACCTAATCTCGAAATACGCCAACTCAACATGTACCTTCGGAGACACCTGTAGTACTCCTTTATAATCACCCAGTTACGTTGTGACGTTTGGTAGTACCCAAAGTGTTCCTCCGGTAAACGGGAGTTGCATAATTCTCATAGTTACAGGAACATGTATAAGTCATGAAGAAAGCAATAGCAGTATACTAAACGATCAAGTGCTAGGCTAACGGGATGGGTCATGTCAATCACATCATTCTTCTAATGATGTGATCCCACTAATCAAATGACAACACATGTCTATGGTTAGGAAACATAACCATCTTTGATTAATGAGCTAGTCAAGTAGAGGCATACTAGTGACTATAGTTTTGTCTATGTATTCACACATGTATCATGTTTCCGGTTAATACAATTCTAGCATGAATAATAAACATTTATCATGATATGAGGAAATAAATAATAACTTTATTATTGCCTCTAGTGCATATTTCCTTCAGTCTCCCACTTGCACTAGAGTCAATAATCTAGATTAAATAGTAATGATTCTAACACCCATGGAGTCTTGGTGTTGATCATGTTTTGCTCGTGAGAGAGGCTTAGTCAACGGGTCTGCAACATTCAGATCCGTATGTATCTTGCAAATCTCTATGTCTCCCACTTGGACTTGGTCCCGAATGGAATTGAAGCGTCTCTTGATGTGCTTGGTCCTCTTGTGAAATCTGGATTCCTTTGCCAAGGCAATTGCACCAGTATTGTCGCAGAAGATCTTCATTGGTCCCGATGCACTAGGTATGACACCTAGATCAGAAATGAACTCCTTCATCCAGACTCCTTCATTTGCTGCTTCAGAAGCAGCTATGTACTCCGCTTCACATGTAGATCCCGCCACGACACTTTGTTTAGAACTGCACCAACTTACAGCTCCACCGTTTAATATAAACACGTATCCGGTTTGCGATTTAGAATCGTCCGGATCAGTGTCAAAGCTTGCATCGACGTAACCATTTACGACTAGCTCTTTGTCACCTCCATATACGAGAAACATATCCTTAGTCGTTTTCAGGTATTTCAGGATGTTCTTGACCGCTGTCCAGTGATCCACTCCTGGATTACTTTGGTACCTTCCTGCCAAGCTTATTGCTAAGCATACGTCAGGTCTGGTATACAACATTGCATACACGATAGAGCCTATGGCTGAAGCATAGGGAACATCTTTCATTTTCTCTCTATCTTCTGCTGTGGTCGGGCATTGAGTTTGACTCAACTTCACACCTTGTAGCATAGGCAAGAATCCTTTCTTTGCCTGATCCATTTTGAACTTTTTCAAAATTTTGTCAAGGTATGTGCTTTGTGAAAGTCCTATTAAGCGTCTTGATCTATCTCTATAGATCTTGATGCCCAATATGTAAGCAGCTTCACCGAGGTCTTTCATTGAAAAACTTTTATTCAAGTATCCCTTTATGCTATCCAGAAATTCTATATCATTTCCAATTAATAATATGTCATCTACATATAAAACTAGAAATGCTACAGAGCTCCCACTCACTTTCTTGTAAATACAGGCTTCTCCAAAAGTCTGTATAAAACCATATGCTTTGATCACACTATCAAAATGTTTATTCCAACTCCGAGATGCTTGCACCAGTCCATAAATGGATCGCTGGAGCTTGCATACTTTGTTAGCACCTTTTGGATCAACAAAAACTTCTGGCTGCATCATATACAACTCTTCTTCTAGAAATCCATTCAAGAATGCAGTTTTGACATCCATTTGCCAAATTTCATAATCATGAAATGCAGCAATAGCTAACATGATTCGGACAGACTTAAGCATCGCTACGGGTGAGAAAGTCTCATCGTAGTCAACCCCTTGAACTTGTCGAAAACCTTTCGCAACAAGTCGAGCTTTATAGACAGTTACATTACCATCAGCGTCAGTCTTCTTCTTAAAGATCCATTTATTCTCAATGGCTTGCCAATCATCGGGCAAGTCAACCAAAGTCCATACTTTGTTTTCATTCATGGATCCCATCTCAGATTTCATGGCCTCTAGCCATTTTGCGGAATCTGGGCTCATCATCGCTTCCTCATAGTTCGTAGGTTCATCATGGTCAAGTAACATGACTTCCAGAATAGGATTACCGTACCACTCTGGTGCGGATCTTACTCTAGTAGACCTACGAGGTTCAGTAGAAACTTGATCTGAAGTTTCGTGATCAATATCATTAGCTTCCTCACTGATTGGTGTAGTTGTCACAGGAACCGGTTCTTGTGATGAACTACTTTCCAATAAGGGAGTAGATACAGTTATCTCATCAAGTTCTACTTTCCTCCCACTCACTTCTTTCGAGAGAAAACTCCTTCTCTAGAAAGGATCCGAATTTAGCAACAAAAATTTTGCCCTAAGATCTGTGATAGAAGGTGTACCCAATAGTCTCCTTTGGGTCTCCTATGAAGACACATTTCTCCGATTTGGGTTCGAGCTTATCTGGTTGAAGTTTCTTCACATATGCATCGCAGCCCCAAACTTTAAGAAACGATAACTTTGGTTTCTTGCCAAACCACAGTTCATAAGGCGTCGTTTCAACGGATTTTGATGGTGCCCTATTTAATGTGAATGCGGCCGTCTCTAAAGCATAACCCCAAAATGATAGCGGTAAATCGGTAAGAGACATCATAGATCGCACCATATCAAGTAAAGTACGATTACGACGTTCGGACACACCATTTCGTTGTGGTGTTCCAGGTGGCGTGAGTTGCGAGACTATCCCGCATTGTTTCAAGTGCAGACCAAACTCATAACTCAAATATTCTCCTCCACGATCAGATCGTAGAAACTTTATTTTCTTGTTATGATGATTTTCCACTTCACTCTGAAATTCTTTGAACTTTTCAAATGTTTCAGACTTGTGTTTCATTAAGTAGATATACCCATATCTGCTCAAATCATCTGCGAAGGTGAGAAAATAACGATATCCACCACGAGCCTCAACATTCATTGGACCTCATACATCTGTATGTATGATTTCCAACAAATCTGTTGCTCTCTCCATAGTACCGGAGAATGGCGTTTTAGTCATCTTGCCCATAAGGCACGGTTCGCAAGTACCAAGTGATTCATAATCAAGTGATTCCAAAAGCCCATCAGTATGGAGTTTCTTCATGCGCTTTACACCGATATGACCTAAACGGCAGTGCCACAAATAAGTTGCACTATCGCTATCAACTCTGCATCTTTTGGTTTCAACACTATGAATATGTGTATCACTACTATCGAGATTCAATAAAAACAGACCATTCTTCAAAGGTGCATGACCATAAAAGATATTACTCATATAAATAGAACAACCATTATTCTCTAATTTAAATGAATAACCGTCTCGCATCAAACAAGATCCAGATATAATGTTCATGCTCAACGCTGGCACCAAATAACAATTATTTAGGTCTAATATTAATCCCGATGGTAGATGTAGAGGTAGCGTGCCGACCGCGATCACATCGACTTTGGAACCATTTCCCACGCGCATCGTCACCTCGTCCTTAGCTAATCTTCGCTTAATCCGTAGTCCCTGTTTCGAGTTGCAAATATTAGCAACAGAACCAGTATCAAATACCCAGGTGCTACTGCGAGCATTAGTAAGGTACACATCAATAACATGTATATCACATATACCTTTGTTCACTTTGCCATCCTTCTTATCCGCCAAATACTTGGGGCAGTTCCGCTTCCAGTGTCCAGTCTGCTTGCAGTAGAAGCACTCAGTTTCAGGCTTAGGTCCAGACTTGGGTTTCTTCTCTTGAGCAGCAACTTGCTTGCCATTCTTTTTGAAGTTTCCCTTTTTCTTCCCTTTGCCCTTCTTCTTTAAACTGGTTGTTTAGTTAACCATCAACACTTGATGCTCCTTCTTGATTTCTACCTCCGCAGCTTTCAGCATTGCGAAGAGCTCGGGAATAGTCTTGTTCATCCCTTGCATATTATAGTTCATCACGAAGCTCTTGTAGCTTGGTGGCAGTAATTGGAGAATTCTGTCAATGACACTATCATCAGGAAGATTAACTCCCAGTTGAATCAATTGATTATTATACCCAGACATTTTGAGTATGTGTTCACTGACAGAACTATTCTCCTCCATCTTGCAGCTATAGAACTTATTGGATACTTCATATCTCTCAATCCGGGCATTTGCTTGAAATATTAACTTCAACTCCTGGAACATCTCATATGCTCCATGACGTTCAAAACGTCGTTGAAGACCCGGTTCTAAGCCGTAAAGCATGGCACGCTGAACTATCGAGTAGTCATCAGCTTTGCTCTGCCAAACGTTCTTAACGTCGTCAGTTGCATCAGCAGCAAGCCTGGCACCCAGCGGTGCTTCCAGGACGTAACTTTTCTGTGCAGCAATGAGGATAATCCTCAGGTTATGGACCCAGTCCGTGTAATTGCTACCATCATCTTTCAACTTTGCTTTCTCAAGGAACGCATTAAAATTCAACGGAACAACAGCACGAGCCATCTATCTACAAACAAACATAGACAAGCAAAATACTATCAGGTACTAAGTTCATGATAAATTTAAGTTCAATTAATCATATTACTTAAGAACTCCCACTTAGACAGACATCTCTCTAGTCATCTAAGTGATCACGTGATCCAAATCAACTAAACCATGTCCGATCATCACGTGAGATGGAGTAGTTTCAATGGTGAACATCGCTATGTTGATCATATCTACTATATGATTCACGCTCGACCTTTCGGTCTCCGTGTTCCGAGGCCATATCTGTATATGCTAGGCTCGTCAAGTATAACCTGAGTATTCCGTGTGTGCAACTGTTTTGCACCCGTTGTAGTTGAACGTAGAGCCTATCACACCCGATCATCACGTGGTGTCTCAGCACAAAGAACTTTCGCAATGGTGCATACTCAGGGAGAACACTTCTTGATAATTAGTGAGAGATCATCTTAAAATGCTACCGTCAATCAAAGCAAGATAAGATGCATAAAGGATAAACATCACATGCAATCAATATAAGTGATATGATATGGCCATCATCATCTTGTGCTTGTGATCTCCATCTTCGAAGCACCGTCATGATCACCATCGTCACCGGCGCGACACCTTGATCTCCATCATAGCATCGTTGTTGTTTACACCATCTATTGCTTCTACGACTATCGCTACCTCTTAGTGATAAAGTAAAGCAATTACAGGGCGTTTGTATTTCATACAATAAAGCAACAACCATATGGCTCCTGCCAGTTGCCGATAATTTCGGTTACAAAACATGATCATCTCATACAATAAAATATAGCATCACGTCTTGACCATATCACATCACAACATGCCCTGCAAAAACAAGTTAGACGTCCTCTACTTTGTTGTTGCAAATTTTACGTGGCTGCTATGGGCTTAGCAAGAACCGTTCTTACCTACCCATCAAAAACCACAACGATAGTTCGTCAAGTTGGTGCTATTTTAACCTTTGCAAGGACCGGGCGTAGCCACACTCAATTCAGCTAAAGTGAGAGAGACAGACACCCGCTAGCCACCTTTAAGCACGAGTGCTCGTAACGGTGAAACCAGTCTCGCGTAACCGTACGCGTAATGTCGGTCCGGGCCGCTTCATCTCACAATACCGCCGAACCAAAGTATGACATGCTGGTAAGCAGTATGACTTGTATCGCCCACAACTCACTTGTGTTCTACTCGTGCATATAACATCAACGCATAAAACCTAGGCTCGGATGCCACTGATGGGTAACGTAGTAATTTCAAAAAAATTCCTACGCACACGCAAGATCATGCTGACGATATAGCAACGAGAGGGGAGAGTTTTCGTCCACGTACCCTTGTAGACCGTAAGCGGAAGCGTTAGCACAACGCGGTTGATGTAGTCGTACGTCTTCACGATCCGACCGATCCAAGCACCGAACGTACGGAGCCTCCGAGTTCAGCACACGTTCAGCTCGATGACGATCTCCGGCCTCCAATCCAGCCGAGCTCCGAAGATGAGTTCCGTCAGCACGACGGCATGGTGATGATGATGATGTTCTACCGGCACAGGGCTTCGCCTAAACTCCGCGACGATATGACCGAGGTGGAATATGGTGGAAGGGGGCACCGCACACGGCTAAGAATCGATCCGTAGATCAACTTGTGTGTCTATGGGGTGCCCCCCGCCCCCGTATATAAAGGAGCCAGGGGGGAGGAGGCCGCCAGCCAAGGAGGGCACGCCAAGGGGGGAGTCCTACTCCCACCGGGAGTAGGACTCCCTCTTTCCAAGTAGGAGTAGGAGAAGGGGGAAAGAGGAGGAAGAGGGGAAGGAAAGGGGGGGCGCCGCCCCCCTTCCCTTGTCCTATTCGGACTAGGAAGGGGAGGGGCGCGCGGCCCCCTCTTGCCTCCTTCCCTCTTCTCCCTCGAGGCCCATGTAGGCCCAATAACCCCCCGGGGGGTTCCGGTAACCTCCCGGTACTCCGGTAAAATGCCGATTTCACCCGGAACTATTCCGATGTCCAAACATAGGCTTCCAATATATCAATCTTTATGTCTCAACCATTTCGAGACTCCTCGTCATGTCCGTGATCACATCCGGGACTCCGAACAAACTTCGGTACATAAAAACTTATAAACTCATAATAAAACTGTCATCGAAACGTTAAGCGTGCGGACCCTACGGGTTCGAGAACTATGTAGACATGACCTAGAACCATTCTCGGTCAATAACCAATAGCGGGACCTGGATGCCCATATTGGTTCCTACATATTCTACAAAGATCTTTATCGGTCAAACCGCATAACAACATACGTTGTTCCCTTTGTCATCGGTATGTTACTTGCCCGAGATTCGATCATCGGTATCCAATACCTAGTTCAATCTCGTTACCAGCAAGTCTCTTTACTCTTTACGTAATACATCATTCTATAACTAACTCATTAGCTACATTGCTTGCAAGGCTTATAGTGATGTGCATTACCGAGAGGGCCCAGAGATACCTCTCCGACAATCGGAGTGACAAAACCTAATCTCAAAATACGCCAACTCAACATGTACCTTCGGAGACACCTGTAGTACTCCTTTATAATCACCCAGTTACGTTGTGACGTTTGGTAGTACCCAAAGTGTTCCTCCGGTAAACAGGAGTTGCATAATTCTCATAGTTACAGGAACATGTATAAGTCATGAAGAAAGCAATAGCAGTATACTAAACAATCAAGTGCTAGGTTAACGGGATGGGTCATGTCAATCACATCATTCTTCTAATGATGTGATCCCACTAATCAAATGACAACACATGTCTATGGTTAGGAAACATAACCATCTTTGATTAATGAGCTAGTCAAGTAGAGGCATACTAGTGACTATAGTTTTGTCTATGTATTCACACATGTATCATGTTTCCGTTTAATACAATTCTAGCATGAATAATAAACATTTATCATGATATGAGGAAACAAATAATAACTTTATTATTGCCTCTAGGGCATATTTCCTTCAGCCCACATCGCTGGAGAGGTGGAGGAGGTCGCTGGAGAGGAGTTCACCGGAGCATCGGAGAGGAGGAAGGAGAAACCATGAGGGGATGGGAGGAGAGGAGGGAGGAGGAGCTCACCGGAGATGAGGGAGGAGGAGCTCACCGGAGAGGAGGGAGGAGAAACCATGAGGGGAGGGGAGGGGAGGAG
>NC_041388.1:3993632-4048082 GCF_002162155.2 Triticum dicoccoides | reverse complement strand
GAGGAGAGGAGAGGAGGGAGGAGAAACCATGAGGGGAGGGGAGGGGAGGAGAGGAGAGGAGGGAGGAGGAGGTCGCCGGAGAGGAGGAGGAGGAGGTCGCCGGAGAGGAGGAGGGTAGTATGGTGGAGGAGAGAAGGGAAGATGGAGTGGAGGAGTGGTGGAGAGGTGGAGTGGAGGAGAAGAATGAAGAGGTAAGGAGGAGAGGACACGCCCAGCCATATATACGGCATAGTAATGGCGCACCGTGGGCAGGTGCGCCATTACTATTTTTTTATTTTTTTTATTTTGAATTTTGAAGGCGGGAAGATACTAATGGCGCACCATGGGCAGGTGCGCCATTAGTAACTTTTTTTATTTTTTGATTTATTTGAATTTTGAAGGCGGGAAGATAGTAATGGCGCACCATGGGCAGGTGCGCCATTAGTAAGTTTGAATTTTTTTTGTATTTCTTTGCCTCTCTAGATCTTAAAAGCCCCGTATCTTTTTTCTGTTAGGTTTTTTAGGATTTTGAGAATGTTTAACGGGTTCCCCTCGTTAAATTCGGATGTAACTTTTTGAGTAGCTAATTTTTCATATAAAAAACTTTTTCATCCGAGTTCGTATGCAAAAGTTATGCCCATTTTTACAAATTCTCGAGAGATTTTGCAAAAAAGTCAAAAATTCATGTTTGTAAATTTTGCTAACAACTAGACCACATATAACATGGGAATCTTATTTTCTTTTATTTTTTTGACATTTCTATCATTTTCTTTTATTTTTTAAACTGAAAAGGCGGTCCAGGGGGGTGCATTCGGGGGAATGTTTCGGCCAAATTACAAATGGCGCACCATGGGATGGTGCGCCATTACTAGTTGAACTAGTAATGGCATACCATCCCACGGTGCGCCATTAGTAGTTTTGAAAAAATTAAAAAAAAATTACTAATGGCGCACCGTGGGATGTGGTGCGCCATTAGTATTTGCATACTAATGGCGCACCAACACATCGTGCGCCATTAGTATTTAGTAATGGCGCACCACATGTATAGTGCGCCATTAGTGTCCATCCCATCTATAGCCCTTTTCCTAGTAGTGAAGTTCCAAGCTGGGTCCGTTTGAGTACTCGTTCTGGCGATTCAAATGAATGTACTCTCTGAATAGCTCCACACTGGGCTCCTCTTGAAGGTACACCTCATAGAAAACTTGGAGATTGCATATATTTGACACGGAATTGGGTCCGATGTCTTGAGGATGAAGGTTGAAAAAGTGCACAACGTCCTGCAAGAATTTAGAGCCGGGCGTTGAGAAGCCCCGGTTCATATGGTCAGTAAAGACAATGACTTCGTCCTCTTTTGGCTGAGGTTTCTCCTCCTCCGGCAAATAGCATGACAGTCTTTTTTGGCAAATAGCCGGTTTTCACAAAGTCCTGGAGTGTTTTCTCGGTGAGAATGGAGGGAACCCAGTTGCAGGAACTGGCTGTCTTTGGGGCCATTGTGAAGAAAGAAACCTAAAAAGGAAACAAACAAGTTTTCCGGTTCAAATTAAGCTGGAGGGAAAGTACTACAACACATATTCATAATGGCGGCTTAAAAAAGGGCCTAATGGTATATGACTAGCTACAACGGGTTATGTAAGCCGCCATGAACAGATTGATATACATCAAAGAGTGAAGCTTGCTAAAGTGTTAAATCCAGTTACAGTCGGTGGTGTAAGCCGCCACGACCAAGTTGATCTATCAGGAAGCAAATTTTTGCTAAGTACTGGACAAACAGGTTTCACAGATTACAATTATCATTTTGGAGCGGTGGCAGTTCGGGAAAAGAAAATAAATCAAAAACCTAAAAACAGTGCAACGGAGTTCATAGTTGTGAGCAGATATTTTTTCAAGGAAAAAGGGTCCGCTGGCATTGAAAGCAAGGGCAAAACTACTATCGCGCGAGCTATACGCTATCTATAGATCAAAGGATGCTAGGGTTGAAGATAAACTATGAATAACTACGAAAAACACGAAGAACTACGGTGAGGCAGGTGAACTGCGGTGGAGCATGGAAGGAGGAAATCTTACAGAGGCAGGTGAACTACGGTGGAGCGCCGGCAATCTCTGGTCTCGTTCAAGTTAATACAGTGGCCGAGGACGAGGAGGATTGTGAGCTTCACGGCGGCGGTGGAGCTCAAGCGGTAGGGGAGTCGTGAGAGGAGGAAGACGAAGGAAAAGAGGGAGAATGAGAAGAGGTCGTTCGACCCTATTTATAAGGAAAGGATAACAGGTGGGTGCGAAAAACGAGGAGGCCAAAACATGGTTATCCAGCTGCTCGAGCGCCTCGATTTTCGGGATAGCCATTAAAGATAAAGATCCATTGAGATATATTGGATATTGTGTAAACTAATAAACATGTGACATCATGGCGGGTTATCACAATACCAAGAGATGACGTCATGGCAGATTATGAATTCTCACACAAATGAAGAAGGGAAGATTTTTTCTAAAGTGTTGAAGATTGACATGAACCAGTTCAAATCAACCTGGGGCCTAATGTTGGGTATATAACTATTAGCTATGACCCGCCCAGGAGAGCGGGTTATACCTATAGTGATTCATGATATGAAGCCCATGAGGATATCGAAGATGGCAGTTCACAAGCAAAGGCCCAAGGCCTAAAGGCGACTTAAGGCCTGTAGGAGTAAACCGCCATATCTGTAAGACTTGTATTGTAAGGCATGTATAGATAGTCACCGAGCCGGACATGTTGTCTATGAGCCGGCCGGGACTCTGTAAGCCGCTGGGCGTCGACCTGTGTATATAAACGATGACCCGGCGGCGGTTCAAAGAAAGAAACAACAAATCGAAAGCTAGGTCAAGCGGATTCGCTCCCTGGTAATCGAGACATAGCAATACCACCTCAAACTGGATTAGGCCTTTACCTTCACCGCAAGGGGCCGAACCAGTATAAACTCTCGTGTCCTTTTGTCCCATTTAACCCCTTTAAGCTAACCTAGTTGCGATGGCTCTACAACTAAGTGCTTTCGCTAGGACATCTGCCGTGACTATTCCACGACAAGCGCTGATTCCCACGGGGCATGTCTGTTGCTGCTAGCTGCACGCGCGACAGCTTCTCTGTTGTAGACGGCGCTGATTTCTACGTGCACTGTGTCAAATTGCGATGATTCCCACATGCACAGACTATGGTGTTTACTTTGGCGGGAATCACTCCTGCAATTGCTTTTTTGCTTGAGCGGATGCGACGGCACTGCGAGAATCAGTAACTTGCTGCGGGAACCTGTTGTGCCGACACTACAGGGATCCTAAAATATCCCGCCTGAAATTTTGTCTATTCGCGCTTATTTTCTGGCTATCATTTCCCGTCTGAGCGTATAGGAGACACCGAGGCTCTCATCATCCTCGTCCAGCCATCCTCGAAATCGCTCCTGCTTTTTCTTCTGCCCAAGAATCACCCATGGTTTCGCTCTTTTGCTTGAGCAGATGCAAGATTTTTTTTCAAAAGTAGCATGTTTTTATAGCAATTTCGGAAACTAGCAGTGCTAACACCTTATTTTCAAAACTAGCAACCATTTTCCATCTTAGACATAAAAAAATTGCACAACCCTTTCCGTCAATATTTTCCCGCCAACTCTTTCCCTCCATATGTTCCCACCACTCGTTTCCCGCCAACAATTTCCCGCCATATATTCCCGCCATATGTTCCTGCCAAACCCTTCCCACCAACCCTTTCCCTCCATAACCCAGTCGTTCTTTCCCGCCATTTTCTCCTCTATACCTATAAAACCTCCTTCACACGGAGGTGAGTAAGCGGTCTAGTGTAGTGTAGTCGAGATGTCCCATTATCCTTTCGATCGTAGTTTTCACCCTGGGATGAGCAGATGTCTTATGAGGCTAGCCACCAATTTCAGGATGGACAATAGGATAGTTCCATGGGACGAACTCACCGGTAGTGACACCATAATGAATGAGTTAGCCCACGAATTACATAGGTCTGGGTGGCCTGAAAGGACTTATGAGGAGGTACGTACAGAACTTCTTAGGATGCATGAAAGGTGGAAGAAGGTCGTGGAGCTAAAGAGTAAAACTTTCAGAAGGACTACAACAAAGCATCCATTTTTATGGACTGAAGAAAGCGAGGACGACGATGATATCTTCATGCCGCCGCTTCCAGGTTCTGCATCCTCGAAGGGCAATAGTTCTCCATCATCCATGGGCAAGAGTTTTGCGTCCTCGAAGGGCAAGAGTTCTGCATCGACGGAGGATGACGATGATGCCTTCATGTAGTTTTTAAGTTGCGCCCTCGAAGGGCAAGAGTGTCGTGGTTCTGAATGCTGCACAAAATGTCGTGGTTCTGAACACTGGATAGAGGGACGTGGGGGACGAAGTGTGAGTATATCTTATTTCAATAGTATGATGTATCTTAATTTCAGTTGTACCGTGTCTTAATGAAAAATATATAGTTTTACAATAAAAATGTGGCATCTTATTTCCCTCCACTAATTATCGAACGTCGTGCAACAACTACAACAAGCACAAACTATAATGCAAGTACATCTGAATTTAACGGGACTAGTGCATTTTTATTTCAGCATACATAATGTTTCATACATAAGTCAGAAAGTCTAATACTGACATATGTAGACATAATGGGTCACACACATAGATAGATGAATCATTGTAGTCGACGACGGCCACTTGGCCTTCCCTTCGGACCAGAAAGCTCCAAGCGATTAGGTGGTCGAGTTACACGAAGACTGCGACCGTACTCCAGTTGGTCTTCCTGTGTCTGCGACTCCTGCATAGGTGGTGGGGACTGTAATCCTTGTTGCAAACCTGATGCATAATTGTAGGCATATGGTTGTTGTGACTCCTCGGGGATAAAACATGGGCCAATAACGTCCTCTCTGAAGAAATCCGTAACTACTGCTTTAACCTTGTCGCCATCATCACGTGATGATCCCTGTACGCGTGTGTTGAGGCCACGTTGGGTGTACTCATCGTCCCAATTTACATCAGGTATGTCCTGCACATAGAAACATTGTAAACAAAAACTATTAGAGGATAATATGTGATATCACTGTAAATGCATTAAAATGTAAACTTGACTACCTGACCAGATCCCTCGCCTGTACTGTCTGGACATTTTATGTGGTATTGGTTTAAATCTGGGACACGTGTCTCCTCGGGCATGGAGATCCCTCCTGTGGAGAGATACGACTGAGATCCCTCACCTTCAGTGTATGCACCATATCTTGTGTATGCATATGGGTTTGGGGAAAGATACTGCTCGGGCATCGAATCCAAGCCCATGCCATGGTCTTGAGATGTCTGCCCCTGACGAAGCAGCACCGAAGAAGAGCGATGTAGTGGCAGAGATGAGTCATGTCGTGGCAATGTCCTTATAGTACTCGGACCCTCCCCCCACTGTCCATGGCTTCTATGCGCCTCGCTTGGTCTGGACGACGGTGCCGCACTCGGTCTGGATGACCTCAGTACTGGCATGTTGTACGCTCCAGTGACAACGTCGTCACCTCTACCACATCTCAACTTTGTTACCACGTATTCTTTAAAATGTTTCTGGAATGACTTGACAGCTGGTCCCCTGGTCGGCATGCTTTCCGTCGTGATATGCCCTATTTCGTTGGGAGTTTGAAGCTGAAAAGTATTTGGTTGTTATTTGGTTGAAATTATTATGAAATGATGGACCTAAAAAAATTACTAGTGATTACCATATGGTCACGATAGAAAGCTGCATGCATCTCAACATGTCTCTGCATCTGCTCCTCCTGCGTGAGATTTGTTGGTATCGTAGCTGGTTGACTGACCAGGCTTGTACGCATGCTGATGCAGTACCACTGCTTGTACACTTGAGCTGTACTTTCATCGTATGGTCTGCAAAATTATATAATTACATCAACCGTTGTGATGAAAGCGCATCTTCACGCATCATATGGTCATCATAACAAAATAATGTAAATAAAATATACCCAAGTCGATACACTATATCTGCTAGCGCTTCATTTTCCCACTTGAGTACCCATTGAATGTTGCGTTCCCTCCAATTGTAAGAACTCCAACCGTGGCCCATATTGGTTAGCCTACAAATTATGTAACAAAGTCTGAGTATTTAGGGAGGTCACATCTTATGGGTTTCCTCGTCGGTACATCTTGGAAAAGGTGGTGGAATCTCCTGATACAGACCAAACTGTCTCATGACATGCTCTGGGTTGTAAGGCTCAACACACCACAAGAACAATAAGTAGCAGCGAGTCAGCCAGCTACAACATGCCTGCTGTGATGGGTCGTATATCAAAGACCATCTGTACATGCTCCTGAGTCCATGGGCTCCATGTGACTACAGACTCATCAAGTACCTCAAACTGCTGGTGGTATATAGGGTATCAATTTTTCGCAATACTTGGAGACCAATGTTTCCATGCCTTTGTCCACCTGTTGGCCATAGTTACACTGCTGCCCTCGCTACAGTCATATGGGTGTATGGGATTTAGTACGAGGTCGTCCTACAAGGAGGTATTCCCAGGACCACAACTATAGAAAATCGTACGGGACACAAAGTAACGGAGCTGTTTTTGCGAAGGAATTTTTTTGTGTGGCATCACACAAGCATCTATATCTATGAGATAGAATGGCAGAACCAAAGCTGTATTTTCGTTGCTCGGGTAAAGGTTCATCTACAATCTTCTCCACAATGTAGATGAGACCAGGGAGAAGTACGTCCCCGTCTGAATTTGGAAACATAACCCCGAGGAGCCACACCAAATACGCAAACAGATGTCTTTTCATCGTGTCAGAACCAGCGTAGCTAGATAAATTAAGAAAGTTATCATGAAGCCAAGAGAGTGGGATGCCACGAGGGCCACCAAAACATTGTGATTCTGGCATTGTCATCCCAAGACTGTCTGATATATTTAATGCCCAAGATGGAGACACTCGTGGAGAGACTAACGGCTCACCTCTAATTGGTAGAGCAAGGATCATAGAAACATCTTGAAGTGTAGGTGCAAGCTCCCCAAAACGAAAGTGAATGGTGTGGATTTCAGGTCTCCACCGGTCAACGAGGGATGTCAAAAGGGATGGTTCCGAACGTAACTGGTCTTCGCATGATGTGAGCCTAGCAAAAGCATGTAGTCCATAAGCGTCGTGAGGAACGAAAGAATTGTGTATTGGCCAGGTTTTCTTTACGGTTCGAAGTCTGAAAGTCCGAAAATCATGTTTTTATTTGGGTTCAAAAATAGGTGGCAACGATGGCCGGCGTCATGGGGCCCCTCCAAAAGCACTGGCACTTCATCCATAACCTGCACACAAACATACAAATTAAAATTAACTTAAAAATACAAAGAGATACAATTTACATTAATTAACTGAAGTTAACATCATGGGTACAATAATACAAAGAGATTCAATTTAAAATAAATATAAATACAATAACACAAAGAGATTCAATAATACAAAGAGATTCAATTTAAATTAATACAAATATAAGTAGACATAGCGAGTATAGATAAATCAACATCATGCGGTGTTGTTCGCTCGATACGGGCATTCCCTACGTGAATGTCCAGGACACCTACAAACACGGCATCGCCTTGGTTCTCCCATCTGGCTATGGTCCATGTCATTGCGATGACGCCTAGACTGACCTCGTCCCTTGGCGGTTCTCATCGAGTCGGCATTTGGAACCCATTTTGGCCCATCTGGCCACAACATTTTGTAGTTCATATCAATGCCCCAGGCCCAAAACTCACTGTTCCAAGTGTTGTACAGATTGTACATGTTGAAGTACGGCGATATGTATGGCTCAACACTGATTTTTTGATCTGCAACCTCCCGGAGCACATGACTACAAGGGTAGCCCTCAATCTTGGGCTTGTTACATGTGCAATCACAGGACGTTGGGCCGAGGGTGACAGCTTGCATTTTTGATCCTCTGTGGCGACCCTTAACATACTTGGCTCGCACATTGACCTCCCACTTATTCCTAAGTGCGTCCACTTTCCCACAGCCATGGCTTTGGGACTTCTTTGCTTTCTCGTCCAGATGTCTTCGCATCTTCTTGGACCATGGCTTGTTCAATTCAACTTGTGCATTGGCCACGGTAATTAGGGTTGTGATAGGCAGGGCTCTCACCCCTTTAAGAACACCATTGTACACCTCTAACATGTTGCTGGTCATTATTCCATACCGAGCTCAGGTGTCGTGAGCCTGCGCCCACTTGTACAAATCAGGGCAATTCTCGCTGATCCACTGGCTCAAATTTATGGGCGTATTATGGCCCCTCTAGTCTTCTCTCTGCGGCAAGGCCGCGCGCTCGATCTCACCATTGATACCTATCCATATGGCATTCATTTTGGCTTCAGTTTTCTACATGCACATCCTCTTGAATAACTTGAACAAATCCTTATTCTTGAATTTGGAGTAAAAGTTTGCTGCCAAATGCCGCATGCACCACCTTCCCTCTAGATCGGGCCACCCCCACTCTTATGACGACTCCTTAATTATGTCGAGAGCACTTAATAATCTTGTGTTGTGATTAGAGATGATGCAAACACCTAAACGCTCTTTCACGACACCCATCTTCACACAGCTCAGGAACCACAACCAGCTATCTTTGTTCTCGCTCTCGACCAGTGCGTATGCAATAGGAAGAAGCTAATTATTTGCATCTGCTGCAATCGCCACCAATAGTGTGCCCTTGTACTTTCCAGTGAGAAAGGTACCATCAACTGATAATACCAGGCGACAGTGCCTGAAGGCTTGTAGTTTGGGAAAATGCCCAGAATAAGCAGTCCAGGATTAGCTCACCCGGGTTCTTTGGGTTTGGACGTTCTCTCCGCCAGACTTGAGTCCCCCTATTAGCACTTGCTATCTAATGAAGCATTCTGGGGGCATAAGAATAGGCCTCCTCATAGGTTCCATACAAGTTCTGGAATATCTTTTCCTTCGCACACCTAGCCTTGTTGTAGCTGACAGGGAAACCAATCTGATCTTCTGCATGTTTTTGCAAAGCCCTAACACTAATGTTGAAACTTGCCTGCACAATCGTTTCCATCACCTGTGCCACATATCTTGCTTTCACATTGCAGTGATTTGAAAGAGTCCCAGTTTGCTCACAACTATGCTGCACTATTTTTGTGATATGCCATGACTGACATACCCCAGGCTTCAGTCTAGCAAGAACTCTTCCGCGGCAACCTCTCGCGGTGTGGATGCATATGACCTTCAACTCTTTTTTATCAGACTGCTTTACTCTATGTTGGCGGTGGAGGGCGATTGCATAGCTATTAATTGCCTGGTAAGCAGAATTCTTGTCTGGGAAAACCTGCCCAACCTCCAGGCTCCCCGCTTCTAGGCAAGAAACAGAGTGAAATTCATTTGTGATGCTCATATCCTGTAAAAACCCAGGTTGCAGTGACACCATGACCACCCTCTGGGGAGGAACATCTTCTTCTTCGCCCGACTCGGAAGACGTGGAAGAGTGATCGTCATCATCTAGCGCCTCCGGCAATCCCTCCACGTGTTTGCTCATGTCAACGGCCGCAGACCAATATCCTGTGTCATACACAGGCTGGCCGCCCATCGGTTCTGATGGGCCGATGCTAGGGGCTAATGTGATGGCCAACTCGACCTCACCGCCCCTGCTACTGCATCCGGCAACATCAGTGACTGAAATGAACTCCACATACACCATCGGCTGACCAAACATTGAGTTATTGGGATTGCTTGCAAACCTCATGTATGACCCCCACGACTGATCCCTGTGAAAGGCCGCAAACCCCAACGGGTAGTTGTCCCATTATTTCCTCCGTCAACGATGAAGGCCTCCATTGTCATTTTTCCCCCTGCATCCCTGGGCCAAACACCGCTCGGATGCACCTTCTGACTGCTGCGTAACCCACGTTCACCATGTCTCTCACTACAACTGTAGTAGACCAGCACAAGGACACATCCACCCCCAAAGGACCGTCGCGTAAGACGTCCCCATAGTACACTAACAAATTTTCCAGAGTACCTGACCAACATCCATATTTATATTTCAAATAATTAGTAACCAAACATTTCGTAGTAGTATGATGGCAACATTCAGTAGTAGTATGACTAAAATAATAACAGTATTTTCGTTACAAATATTCGGTTTGCTTTTATAATCATTTGCTTAGACTTTAAGGGGTTGTTAGGTTAACGAGTATTTCAAGATCTATTTTTTTCTCAAACTCGTCTACCAGCGTATAACAAACTAAAACACTATTTGCTTTTCTCTAACTACCCGAAAAATATCCTAAACTGGTTCTCGTAACATGCAAAAACAGAGCTTTTGGAAAAACGACTATTGGTAAAAACCGAACGTAATTACTATCTATCCAAACAAGCACTAAACATATAGTACGATAATAACATTTTAATATCATATGAGTAAAACATTTAATATCTTCTAGTTTTATATAATTTTTCAAATCATACAATAATAATCATTTATTTACAAATATTAATATTCACAGTGGCATGCATATTATTCACAACATTACATCAATATAAAAAATATTAACAAAATTACGGCGTCAATTATACCTCAGCTCCAATATGGATGTGCTTACGAATGCAATTAAGCGTCAAAATAGTTCGAATAAATATCCGTCACCAGTATTATATGAACGGAGTCAACCTATTATCACATGAACATCAATATTACACACGGAATTTTCTTTCTGCTATCAAAAGTATGAAAATAGCACTTGCATGCATGTGGTCATCACCTCAAAAAGGACAGCGAACATGGAAACACAATTTCTTCAATCACGTCATCTCCGCCTCGTTTGCTACTAAGATGAATTACTTTACCTAATTACATACATCATTAAGTACATTAGCACATAATCGTAACATATAAAATGTAGATTATTGCGACATAAGAAAGTAGACCTATAGTTTCCTAACTATAGACTTAGTAATAAACATACCACATGAAATAACATGCCACATGCAATGAACAATTGCAGTGCATTTTTTTCTTAATTACCATATTAAGATCTTCTCGCTTGTCAATACTAATGGACGCAGCTAACATTGATACAACATCTTCAACCTACTCTTCTAAAAAAATAGTATAAATGTTGTATCTGTCGTCTTAAATTTTTTTAACCTCTAAGCACTAACATCGCATAGCTAATGACGAGCTAAAAGACTAACTAATTACCACCGTGCATGCACAAAAAAATTCATATATTGCAAAGCTCATACCTCGTTCTTCCCCTTCGTACTTCACTTTGCATGGCAAATCCTACTCCAGAAACTCCAAATGACTCCTCCAAGTGCTGAAATAATGCCTAAAGAAACATAGAATACACACTTAGGAACTAATGAAACAGAACAAATACATCATGCATGCAAACGAAACCAACAAAAGTGGATAGATCTTACCTTAATCTATCTTTTCTTCAACTTCATCATCTTCAAAACCCAACTCTAAATCGCCCTAAATCACGAGTGAATATGCTTACTGAGCTTTTTTTTTCTCTGTGTACTTAGAGACTTAGAGAGCAAAGGAGAGGAACGAGGTCACAGAGAGTATGCAGTCACAGAGAGTATGCTTGCGCATGGAGCTGAAGCATGGCATATAAAAAGGAAGAGGATCCCTGTAGTGTCGGCAGATCAGGTTAAAACTCATCCTACTGCAGCCTCGGATTCCCGCACCAAGTGAGTTAATTCCCGCAGTGTTGTCGTGTCCTCTGAAGCAAAAGCAGTGCTGAGTGACTAATGCCGTCACGTCCGCTGAAGCAAAAGTCAGCAGAGTGAGTGATTCCCGGGCATACGAATCACTGCACAACATCGGATTCGACCCCATGGAAATTACCGCACATCATCGGATTCCCGCGCGTGGAAATCAGCATCGTCAGCGTGGGAATCATCATTGGCTGGCACAGTAAAAGCTATCGTGCGGCACGCAAGGAGCAACATCGTTGCCGCCTCGTCGAGTGGTGGCGTGGCCCGCGTATCGACTAGCGTGCGGCACGCGGCAGCAGCAGTGGCGGCCGCCTCGGCTAGTGGCGGAATGGCTCACGTGCTTTGGCCCGTTCCGTCCCAGCTACGAACACGAATGGAAACAGGTTTTCAGCTGTCGGCCGCCTTGCTGCATGGCGGCAGGGCCCTCCGCCTCCTATTGTGGTGGCAGGCGCCACGTGTCGGCTGCCGCGCCTTCCGCCACCGATGAGGGGGTCTTTTTGTCAATTCATCTGGTCAGGTGGTCCTTTTAGACAAAAAATCACAAAAACAGTCCACGGTTGACTTTTTTTCCAGAAGTCTTCTACTACTTAATTTCGGACCAGCGGATTAAGATCCAACGGCCCAAGTTGATGATTTTATGCCACCAGCCCTCTCCCGCTTGTCTGTTATATTTATGGAAATGATAAGAAGCTGACATCAGTTCCTAGGATTTGGGTCAAACGTTCCTAATCATTGGATCAAAACATGAATCTTAGCACCCGCGAAACCAGTCGCGTCATCATTTTCTTTCGTTCGGAAAAGTAAGGGGCGACCGCGAACGGGGTGAACGGTGAACGCACCTTATCCACCCACAGTCTCTCCCCTCCACTCACTAAGTTTACCATCACTCTCACTCACTCGCAAATCTGGCGGCGGATCCCTCCCCCCACATCCGCATCGGCAGCAACCGTGCTATGAGGAGCTTTGCAGCCGGGCGGCGGCAATGGAGAGCTGTAGGTCATGTGGCAGCTGTGCGACTTTGCTGGGCAACCACCGCATCCACCCTCGTGCATCTGCAGTTGTCGTGCAACGAGGAAAAGCACCACAGGTCGCTGGCGGCGGCTGTCAAGTGCTGGGTAAATAGGCAAAATGTTCAATTAAATTAATCAAAAAAAATAAATCATGAGCATGATGTAAAAAACAATAAGCACATAGTGATACTTGATCATATTATCGGGTACTAGATACATAGTAGAAACATCTACACAAAATGACTAGTATGGCTAAGACAATAATAAACAAGAGTGGAATAAGCGAGTTATACCCTCCGATCGACCAGGCAGAGGCCACGGCGGCGGCGGCAAGAAGTGTCCCCGGTGGCCTTCTTCTTGGCTTCAAGCTTCTCAATGGCGGCAGGTTCGACTTCATTGGTAGTGGACATGGTGATGATGCGGACGTGGATGAACAACGATGGGCAGTCGCGTAGGAGATGCTCCCTAAAAACCTAATCACGCCTCTCATATATAGGATCCAGAGAGGCGAGGTTTCGGGGGCCTACTCTCCCGTCAACTGTGTACATGGTGAATGGGATGGGATCATCGGTGGCAGCAGCAAAAGGAACCACAGTGGGACGGGTACGCGTGGAGGCAGTTGTGATTTGTTGCGGCGGCTAGGGTTGGTAGACGCCTAACATATATAGGCGCGACCGAGTGGATAGACGCTGGCTGGACACTACTAGGAGAAACCTTATAGATAAAATCTTAGTAGTAGCGCTGGGGAAGGGAGAAGCACTACTGCTACTTAGTTGTAGCGCGGGGCAGGAAAGAGTGCTGCAGAAAGTAGTTTAGCAGTAGCGTGGGGTTGCTTGATGACTAACTTAAACCCTTCTCTACACCGAAGGAAGCCACTAACGAGGTTCTTCTTAATGACGGGGATATGGTGTAGATTTTTCCCGAAGTAAACTTTAGATCGACCGTGTTTCCTATTTTATAATCTTCTATGGGAAAATGGCCACAAAAATAGAGACAAGTTGGTTAAAATTAGTAAAATACATTAAATAAATAGAAACAGTGAATGCCTAACCTAGATTATTACAATCCATTGTGTTGCCATATGGAGTATGATTAAGGATTCCCCCCAAATTTCCAACCTTCTAGTCAGAATTACAACATTTTTATAAAAATAAGTTTCTCAATTTTTAAAACAGTTATTGGGAGTCAAACATTGTTCCTTGAGTAAACTAAAAAAGTTAGACTATTTTGATAAGTAGCTTATGACAACAACACTTATTAAAGTTTTTACCAAATTTTAAAAATCAGTCAAATGTTCAACAATATTAATAAAGGTCTCCGATTATCAATTTTTGAAATGATAATAGAAAATCAAACATGATTTACTAAGGAAAAAGTAAAAAAATGGTGAGATTGTAAGTAGTTTAGGAGAAAAAAGATAGTTATTAAGGTTTTAGCCAAATTTGGTCAAAGAGTTCAAAGTTACATAAAAAGTTTGAAAACATTCTATAAAACACAACACATTTCAGTGAGTAGACTATGCTGCTAAATTTATTTCATTCTAACAATGAGTTCGGTCGAAAACCGCTAGTGCGGGCTCCTTTGCAGCTGCTAAATTTTGCTACATTGTGCTTATTTTTAATCTTGTCATAAGAAAATAGCCATGAAACTAGTGACAAACTAATTAGTTAGATAAACATCAAATTTGGTAAAAGTCGTTTGAATAAACATGATAGCGATAATTTACATCAACGCGGAACTCAACTAATTAAGTTTCAGCCTTAAATTGTGCCTCTATGGTGGCTTGGACCGGTGACTGTGACTATAAGGACCGGCTTAACCCGCAGGCGTCAGCTGAGAAGCAGGGCAAGTGAGAACCTTTGTTTTGCATGCCAATTTATGTTGGCCGAGGATGGCAAGTTTGTTGGCAAGCATAATAATTTTGACTAGCTCGTTTTTTTTGCCAGTATTTGTCGTGCTTCCAGAAGTAATTTGTCATCCCCGTAATAACATAGATTGTCATAAAAATGTTCTTTTTGTTATGTGTTCCCAGCGAATGTCAACACAATAACATTTCCCTAAGTGATGTCGTGGCCACCAAAGTGGCAAAAAAGAAAAGAAAAAAACAGGCAGATGTAGGCCTTGGTGGCGTAAAAATCTCTAAGGGCATGTACAGCGGTTGATAAGATAGTCTTATCTTAAATCTTGCATGTAATTTAGAGATGACAAAAAAATATGTCTACATTGGGTCATCTATTAGCCTTATCTTCAATAACTAGCTATTCAAAAAAATATGTCTACCTTGGGTCATCTATTAGCCGGACGTGTGGCATCTAATGGGGTTGTGCCGCACGTCCTGGGTGGCATGGAGATGACCCAGCCCGCACGATGGCGTCCGGCCGCACCCAACCACAGCCCGCACGTCCGGTGTGAGGCACAATCGCCCACACGTCCGCATGATAGAGCGCGTTGCCCGCACGACCAAGCGCCCCTGTCGTCCCGGCCTGCATTCCAACCCCATTCCGCCCTGCCGCCGTCGTCTCCTACCTATCGATCCTCTACCTCAATCGTCGTCCCTCTCTGGTTGCCATGGCAACCAGACCAGATTCTACCGCATCCCCACCCACCACAATGTTGGGGAACGTTGCAGAAAATTAAAAATTTTCCTCCGGTTTCACCAAGATCCATCTATGAGTTCATCTAAGCAACGAGTCAAGGGGGTGAGTTTGCATCTACATACCACTTGTAGATCGCGTGCGGAAGCTTGCAAGGGGATGGTGATGATGGAGTCGTACTCGACGTGATTCGGATCACCGATGACCAAGCACTGAACGGACAGCACCTCCGCGTTCAACACACGTACGGTACGGGCGACGTCTCATCCGTCTTGATCCAGCAAGGAGGAAGGAGAGGTTGAGGAAGACAGCTCCACCAGCAGCACGACGGCGTGGTGATGGTGGAGAAGTAGTACTCCGACAGGGCTACGCCGAGCACACGCGGAGGAGGAGAGATGTTGGGGAGGGGAGGGGCTGCGCCTTGGCTTGTGGTGCGGCTGCCCTCCCCTCACCCCTCTATTTATAGGGGAAAGGGAGAAGGGGGTCGGCCCCTCTAGATCCCATCTAGAGGGGGGCGGCGGCCAAGGGGAGAGGGGGAGAGGGTGGCTTGCCCCCCAAGCCAGGGGGGCGCCCCCTCTAGGGTTCCCCCCTCAACCCTAGGCGCAAGGTCCCAAGGGAGGGGGTGCGCCCAGCCCACCAGGGGCTGGCCAACTCCCCACGCAGCCCAAGTGGCCCCCCGGGAGGGGTGGCCCCACCCGGTGGACCCACGGAACCCTTCCGGTGGCCCCGGTACAATACCGGTATGACCCCGAAACTTCTCGGTGCCCGTTTTACAACTTCCCATATATAAATCTTTACCTCCGGACCCTTCCGGAACTCCTCGTGACGTCCGGGATCTCATCCGGGACTCCGAACAACATTCGGTAGTCACATACTAGTCTTCCTAATAACCCTAGCATCACCGAACCTTAAGTGTGTAGACCCTACGGGTTCGGGAGACATGCAGACATGACCGAGACGCTCTCAGGTCAATAACCAACAGCGGGATCTGGATACCCATGATGGCTCCCACATGCTCCTCGATGTTGTCATCGGATGAACCACGATGTCGAGGATTCGATCAAACCCTGTATACAATTCCCTTTGTCAATCGGTACGTTACTTGCCCGAGACTCGATCGTCGGTATCCCAATACCTTATTCAGTCTCGTTACCGGCAAGTCACTTTACTCGTACCGTAATGCATGATCCCGTGGCCAACACCTTGGTCACCTTGAGCTCATTATGATGATGCATTACCGAGTGGGCCCAGAGATACCTCTCCGTCATACGGAGTGGCAAATCCCAGTCTCGATCCGCATAAAACAATAGATACTTTCGGAGATACCTGTAGTGCACCTTTATAGTCACCCAGTTACGTTGTGACGTTTGATACACCCAAAGCACTCCTACGGTATCCAGGAGTTACACGATCTCATGGTCGAAGGAAGAGATACTTGACATTGGCAAAGCTCTAGCAAACGAACTATACGACCTTTGTGCTATGCTTAGGATTGGGTCTTGTCCATCACATCATTCTCCTAATGATGTGATCCCGTTATCAACGACATCTTATGTCCATAGCCAGGAAACCATGACTATCTGTTGATCACAACGAGCTAGTCAACTAGAGGCTCACGAGGGACATATTGTGGTCTATGTATTCACACGTGTATTACGATTTCCGGATAATACAGTTAAAGCATGAATAAAAGACAATTATCATGAACAATGAAATATAATAATACTTTTATTATTGCCTCTAGGGCATATTTCCAACACACAACACCGCCACCCCCCGCCCCCCTCCCCACCCCCGCGGCGACAAGCTAACAAGTAGATCTCGATCTCATCCTATTTCTCATCCTTCTTCTGTACAGAAAAGTGAAAATGCAGATTGCCCATGAACATGGCATCTAATGGATTGTGTGTATTCAAATTTTCCCACCAAAGTACACCACATCTATTGTACTCTATCTAGAGTTTTGCTAAGATTATGGGTTTGTGCGAGTAGTTGATGCATAAGAATGCGTATGAATCACTAAAATCAGGGGGAAAAGAAGGGAGAGATTTGGGTGGTGCATGTAGAGGGAGGAAAAATAATTGCCACATGTTTCTGATGTTAGTTGCCACCTATCATTGCCGTCAGCTGCCACCATATAGTGTTCTTAGTTTCCATCAAATTATGTTAGTTGTTGCCATCGATTCGAAATTATAGGTGGCATCTAGATTTTTGAAAAACAGAATGAAAGTCCATGTCCTACTTGCCATGATGTGTTGGTTGTCATTGCAAGAAATGTGATAAGATTGCCGTGTCTTCTTGTATGTGCAAACAGAAAGCATGCATTTTGTGGATATTGATGCGTTCTTGTTCATGAAGTGACTCAAAACAAAAGTGGGAGAAAAAAAGAGGAAAAATGAATCATGAAGACGTACAACACTGATCCTTGGTTTTCTCAAAGGCCAGAAACGCCCCCTTGGGATGCAGCAGAGTACAATCAACTCATTTCTGCAGGGTCGTTGCTGCCACTACTAGAGCAGTACGCAAACATCGGTACGATGCACGGTCAAAAAAAGGGGCAGTTGCCATATTTGTGACGAGGAAGATGGCATTATACTTATGTCCTACAATGTCATTTTTCGCAGGTTCTTACGACCCAACCACACACACAGGGATACCATGGCAAGTGCAAGCACATGGCGCAAATGCTAACAGATGTACGGGCGACCAACTTCAAGTAGACAATGTGGCAAATCAAGGTAACGTATACGAAAAGGAACACATACTGGTGTCGACATGAAATTAAACTTGCAAGGATGCCAAAAGACTTACGAGTTGTATGGAAAAACGCAGGGCCTTCATCTAGCGCGTGGCAACGGGCGGGAACCATGTACTTGCCATCAACATCGTACACAAGTGAGTCGAATGAAAGTGAATTTGTGGACAGTGATTCAGAAGAATGAACTTAGGACAGATGCAGTCGCAATGCCTGGACAACTGCATTTGCCATGATTTGGACAGGTGCAGTTCCATTCATGGATAACTGCATTTGCCATGCCTTGGACAAATGCAGTTGCCATGCCTGGACAATTGCATTTTCCATGATTTGGACAGGTGTGCAGTTGCCATTCATGGATAACTGCATTTGCCATGCCTTGGACAAATGCAGTGCTACTCCTGGGTTGCCATGCATGCATAACTGCATTTGCCATGCCTGGACAAATGTAGTGTCATGCTTGTACAGGTGCAGTTGCCATGTCAAATTAGTTGTAGTTTCCATACCTAATCAAATGTGATTCATGTGTGTAAAACAAACTGTGGATAACAAGTGTGAACAAAAAATCTGTGTGGCATGGGTGAACTACTACATGTGCCATGTTGTACAAACTGCAGTTGCCATGCATTGACCAACTGCTAAATGATCACAAGATGTTATGGTGGAACCACACCGGCAAATATCTCATGGCAAGCTTCACAGTTGCAGTCACATGCTGTTGCAGATAGAGCACATCAAGTTGGAATGACAAACCAGCTGCGGTTAGAACATGCCGCATAACAAGGTAAAAAATGTGTGAACTAGCAAAACAAGTAGTGCACTTGCTGTTGTGGAAAAGCATTGGGGGAAATGGATTTTGGCATGGTGGTGATGGAAATCAACAAAAAATCCTGCCAAGTGGACACGTGCACCTAGAATGCATGTTTTGATGATAAAAGGAAGTTGGTTTCCATGCATTGGCAACAGTAGTTGCCATGGTTGTTGAACTATAGCTGCCATGGCTCAAAAACTGTAGTTGCCATGCATGGCCAGATGCAGATGTCATGACTTGCTGTATGAATGATATTTTTTCAAGTCAGATGCAGTTGCTATATTCCGTACGTAACTTTTTTTTGTAGGGCCTTCGACTACAATCAACAACGGCGTGGGGACATCTACAGCGGGAAGGTCTAAGCGCACGGAAGAAGTGTTCCACCATCCAGTCAATAGTCCTAGCACAAACAACACAGAATTAGTGTCGGAAATGGCAATCGTAACAGCAATGCAGACAAGCACACCTTTGCACACCAGCACAAGCAACACTCAAGCAGATGAAACATCCGCCAATATTGAAGTGAATGATGAAACTGATGACGAAGCCCAAGGGGATGAAGAAGATGGGCAATCAGAAATCATGGTGCCTCAGCCACCACATATTGGGCAGAGATTTGATTCGTTTGCAGATGCCAAAGAATTCTACCAAACGTATGCAATGTTCCATGGTTTTGCGGTGAACACCAAATACCATAGGAAGATTAAAAAACCAACGAGT
The DNA here is from genome assembly GCF_002162155.2 of Triticum dicoccoides. NCBI lineage: Eukaryota > Viridiplantae > Streptophyta > Magnoliopsida > Poales > Poaceae > Triticum > Triticum dicoccoides. The sequence continues at coordinate 4,028,474 of NC_041388.1, read as the reverse complement.
ACAACAGAGGTGAGATAAGGTGCTACAAGGCACGAAGGAACAAGAAGGGGAAAGGTGTTGCCCCTGTCGTGTCGGAACGAAAGAGGGGTATCATTGTCAAGATAGAATGCCCTGTCCGGTGCAAGCTAAACGCGGATGGAGCATAGTGGGTGGTCACCGACTATTTTGACGAACACAGCCACAAACTCATAAAGAAGTTTGATCTGGTGAAATTTCTGAGCGCCCAAAGAGGATTCAGCCCCCTCGAGAAGAAATTCATAAAGTTGCTACATGATTGTAATGTTGGTCCGTCAAGAATAGTCCAAATACTGTCCCTGATCCACAGCGGAGATGGTAGACTGAGTAGCATTCCCTACATATCAGTAGACGTCACAAACCTAAAGGCAAAGTACCGTAGAGAGAGCAGGTTGGCTGATGTAGAAGCCACTATAGCCTACTTTGAAGAGAAAGCAAGAGCAGATGCTGATTTCTTCTACAGGATAAGATTGGATGATGAGGACCGTGTCAGAAACATGTATTGGGTGGATGGTGCTGCCAGAAGGGCCTACAAACATTTCCGTGATTGCATATCATTCGACGCGACATATCTCACTAATATGTACAAGATGCCATGCGCTCCATTCATAGGAATAAACAACCACAATCAGTCATTGCAGTTCGGTTGCGGACTCATTCAGAATGAAGATACAGATGGTTACACTTGGCTATTCAAAACCTTCTTGGAGTGCATGGATGGACTTGCTCCGATGAACATAATAACATACCAGGATTTTAGCATGCGTGCAGGCATAGGGGAGGTCTTTCCGTTGGCAGTGCACAGGCTCTGCAGGTGCCATATTATTAAAAAGGCTGAGGAGACCCTAGGACCATTTTTTGCTGACCGTCCAGAGCTGCACAAGGCATTCGAGTTATATGTGGACCATAGCCTGACGATGGAGGAGTTTGAACGGAGTTGGACGACTATGATTGAAACATAGCAAGTGCAAGACAACGAGACACTTACTGGCCCATGGGAGAAGCGAATGTACTGGGTGTCGGCCTACTTCATGCAATGCTTCTTCCCATTTCTGCAGACCACGCAGTGCAGCGAGGGGTTCAACGCTGTTTTGAAGCGATACGTGAGCCCTGGCAACTCATTGCTGCAGTTTGCCAAGCAGTACACACAGGGCCGGCCCTGAGGGGGGGCAGCAGGGGTGGCCGCCCCGGGCCCCCAACAATCCAGGGGCCCCCGTAGGAGGTTTGCAGCAGCCTATAGGCCATGCAGATGGCGCTAATCACGCACGGTGTCTCAAAAACAAAACTAATCACGCACGAATCCCTCAGAAAAAGAAAAGATAATCACACACGGAATTGTCCCCCGTAGGAGAGGCAGCTAATCACGGGCGTAGGCAGAACATGCAGACGCAACCTTCTAAGGATTCCGATCTTGCGAGTTCTCCAATCTAGCCCGCGTCCCTGTACTACTTTTTTTCTTCCTAACTTTCGATCGCGAGTTTGCCAAACCTAATTCCCAGACGCTGATTGTGAGTCAGAGACGCTACACCTCTTCTCTCTGGTCTACAGACACTCGATGCACTCACAAATATGGTCGGGTGCCTCCCGCGAGAGACAACACAAGCGGCCGCCAGGAATAGACTAACAATAGCGGACAGGGTTCCGGCTGGATTCGATTGGAATTGATCAATTAGTTTCGAATTGATGCTCTACGGATCAAGGTTAACCTCTTTTATACTCCCTCCGTTCCTAAATAATTGTCTTTCTAGAGATTTCAACAAGTGACTACATACGGAGAAAAATGAGTGAACCTACACTTTAAAGCATGTCTACATACATCCGTATGTTGTAGTCCATTTGAGATGGCTAGAAAGACAATTATTTGGGAACGGAGGGAGTATTATCTAGTTCATTTTTTTTCAAATCTATTCTCTAGTTCTTAGATACGTACTTAGTTTGGACAGCTCAAAAATTACTTAGTTTGTCAATGGAAGTGAATACCCAGAATTGTTTTCGATATCTGAATCATCGATCAAGATTAGTGTTCTAAAAACTGGCACTAATTATATAATTTTGGAGATGACACCAGCATTAAAGTTGTAATGATTTTTTATAGCTTCCTAATAAAACTGAATTTTCTCAATTTTGATTAATGTTTGTTCAGATATTACCAAACAATGCTGCTATAACAGAGTATCAGATTTTAGTAAATTTATGTTTTTGCAAGAACTAGTCTATTTCCATGAAGAAACAATTTTTGAACACAACATGAAAGTTGTAGATAATTTTCTGCTGATCATTGCAGTGTGCTTGTTTCCTTGATTTGATGAACTTGACAAAATTCAGAGTTCAAATTGAAGGGATGACGATATATTTTTGGTTTCTTGTTGTGGGCTATAGCTATACTTATATTTACATCATAAAATGATCTGGCTAGATTGTAGATATTTTTTTGCTTCATGTCAAAAGATGACGACTTATATTAAGAGGCCCCATTTTCTAGCTCCGCCTCGGGCCCCCAAAATCTCAGGACCGGCCCTGAGTACACAACTTTGCAGCAGAAAATACTAGGATCTGAGCTACAACAAGAAGCGAACACCGCACTAAAGCAGCCTAAATTGCTAACATATTTGCCAATTGAGAGAAAGATGAGCAAGATATATACCAACAAGATTTTTAACAAGTAAGTCGATTATGCTACCCTCTTATTTGCACAAAGCATGAAGGCAGTAGGTGCCATATAGAATGCAATGCAGTTGCCATCTTTTTTGACTTGCTGATCTATTGAAAATAGCCATTGAATACAGAGTAGGCATGATATGTAGTTGCCATGTGGGTTAAACTGTAGTTGCCATTTGGGATGAACTGTAGTTGCCATGTGGGTTGAACTATAATTGCCAAATGGGTTGAACTATAATTGACATCTGGGTTGAACTGTAGTTGCCATGTGAAAATGATATGTAGTTGCCATGTGGCCCAAAACTACAGTTGCCATGTTTTATAAACTACAGTTGCCATGTTTTATAAACTATATTTGCCATGTTTTATAAAGTACAGTTGCCATGTTTTATAAACTACATTTGCCATGTTTTATAAACTACATTTGCCAATTCAAAATGTTATGCATTTTGACATATGAAAAAATATCGTGCAGTTGCCATATGGAAAACAAAAAACACAAGAATAGACATATGAAAAAGAACATGATTTCCATGCCATCATTGGTTTTAGTGATACATGTTGCTATGTTATGACCTACCTCAATATAAGGTGCTACAAAAAATCATTGTATAAGAGTTTGACAAAAGCACAAAAACATGCAGATTCCAGGAAGAAATAAAGCGTGCGAGCATGTACACGGCTTACCAGATGGGTGAACATACGTTCAAGGTGTGCTCATTGTTGGGCATGTCGGATTCAGAACCTGAAGACCCGGACAAGGGAAGGAACTACTATGTGAAGGCAACAACAAGCGAAGACAAATACTACTGCCAATGCTGCAAATTCGAATGCGACGGGATTGTGGGATATCACATACTGAAAGTAATGGACATGCACGTGGTCACATGGTTGCCCCGCCATTTAATAAGGCGGCGATGGACTTGGGATGCTGACGATGCGTTGGGGCCACAAACATCAAATGTAGTGTTGGCTGTGCATGAAGAGAGACCGGAGGCAACCATGAAAGCAGTGAGGCACGTTGTATTAACCAAGAACTATGTTGAACTAATAGATGATGCTTCCAAGAGCGATGAGACGGCGAGGGTGGCAGAAAAACATAGGAAAGCCCTGAAAAGAGAGCTTGATGAGATCAAAAAGAGGAAGGCCAAAGAAGCCTTACACAGGTTCCCCCGCACCTCAAGTGTGCCTTCGTCCACGGGTCCATCATCTGAAACTCAGAGGTAGGGTCTGGAACAGCAAGCACGCAAACCCAAGTCAAGAACCCTCCCTGTTCCATCACAAAAGGGCGTCCAAAAGAGATAAGATACAAATCGGGATTGGAAATTCAAGTAAAACACAAGAAAACAAAGAAAGGGGCGGGCAATCCATAAAAGCAATTGTGGAGCATTCTAACTTATGTGCCGGTGACATTTTTTGTAAGGTATATGGTCAGGATTTTAAAAATTCGATAATGACTGTTGGTCGACAACAGGATTTGTAAGAAAATGGCATGTATGCGACACATGTGCTGCTAAATCTGCCATGCAGCTTCCATCGAATCCGCCATGTGATTTCTACAGAATCTGCCATTGCGCATATTTTTTGTTTAGACCACGCATTTTGTTTCTGTTTTTTGACATGCTGATCTATAGAAAAGTGACGACTACGTAGATTGTAAGCATAAAAAAACCGTAGTTGCCATGTGAAATCATCTACAGTTGCCATGTGAAATCCTAAATAAAGTTACCATGTGGAATGGTATCTAGTTGACATGTGACGCAAAACTACAATTGCCATGTTTTATGAACTGCGTTTGCCATGTTATATGTTATCCATTTCCCATGTCAAAAATATCGTGCAGTTGCCATGTCAAATATCATGCAGTTGCCCAAAAAAAGACAAAATAACAGAATGATTACTTTTACTAACCGTGTGTGATCAACTATATTTGCCATGTTTTCGGGCATCATGACACATTCAAACACCCAACTGGTACGACCAACCACAAACACATAAATAGTACTGAAACATAAACGTAGCTGCTGTCAAAACCTAAGTAGGTTCACATCCCACACATATATTACAAATATGTTCAATGCCACTCACACGCCACCACTACATACTAGACTATGAAAGGGTTGCAGCCATAACATAGTATACGGACATAGTTTTAAAAAGAACGAGTTGGTACCTTACATTCATCAGCCACAGAATGTAAGGTAGGCATGCGGTATGGAGCACCGCATGATCACTTGTACTTCTTGTTGGTTTTTTTTGACAGCTTCCTCTATGAACTCCCGTGCGTTGGCACGCGTGTTGAAATCTTCAGTCATCAACCAGTTCCATGTATATATTTTGTGAAGCTCAACGACCATTGCAGTTGTGACGATAGGGACCCATCGGCCTTCCCACTTAGCGAGGTATTCCAACGCGTGAAACCCGCAGTCATGCCTATAAAAGAAAAAGAATCAGGCCAACTCGATAGAATAGAAAAAATCATAAACTTTGATGCACGGGTAACAAAAGGTTTAGGATTGGTGTGGAGGACACATGAAAAAAAAGATAGTAATTAGTGGTTCCCTTGCTTCGTAGTCGCGACATACTCGATTGGAAAATGACTGATCTGGACCCTTGAGTTTTCGTAGTGACGGGTCCATGTCTCTTTAAGGTTGTTGATGAAGAACTTAGCATGTGTGGTAAGGTCTGCATCAGCTTCTGAACGCATTGAATCGATCACCTCAGATCGTTGGTTCTTTAGGTCAAGGCAAATCACATAGTGATGACCACACTTGTCATGTGGGTCATGTGGTGCAAGCTCCTGGAACATGGGAAACAGTACCTGCAAGCGAAAATAACAGGAAAAGAAAAGGCAGATTTTGAATCAGTGGCAAAAAGCAGCAAGTGACCAAAAAAATACCCCCACATAGAATGTTTATTTGCCATGTGTAATTAAAAGAAGTTGCCATCCATGTATGGACAAAGTTTCCACTATTTTAATTCAAGCTGCCACATGATTTACATTAAAAAACAGTCAAACTTAGATTGCATGGAAGCTGTTGCCACATGAAAACATCTGTCACAAAAACAGTATGAAGCCCAAAGTGTGAAGCATAGCTACTAACGAAACATAGCATTGAGAAAAAATATGTGCAAAACAAGAAGGAACACTCACGCTTTTCTTTAGTGTGAGCTTAAAATCACCATGCTGGGCAAATTTCTTCCTTAGGATTTTATGGCTGAAGTCGCCATCCCATATTTTGCAGGTCACACTGTACTGCATGACCATTTTGTCAGGAGACATATCCATATGACTGTTGATGAAGTCAACCCCACATGTAACTACATTCTTCGACATTTTGCCAAGTGGCCTCACAGACTCGGCAAGATCACCCAGGTCGACGTACGTCGTATCACATTGAATGACTTTGGTTCTGTCCAAACATAAGCTGTATGAAAATGATATAACATGAAAGAATCATGTCTACTAATTAAAAAAATAGAAATAAACATAAGAAAAAGCATGGCTGTAATAGCAAAAAGGAAAGCAAAAGTAAGAGAAAAGCAAGTGAGGGGTTATGTGGTGTGGACATTACGCTTTCAGCTCCTTCATGTGCTTGCTACTGGACCTCGCATTTCCAAAACGCTTGACAATATCATATAGCTGGTTCTGCTCCTTTGTGGCCTTGAATTTGGGCACGTAGTCATCTGCGGGAGGTGCGTGAACTACCCTATGCTGCCTCACAGATCCAGGGTGGCACTTCTAATGGTATCTTCGAATACCGACTCAGCAGCCACGTTAGAACTTGATTGCCCCTAACCCCGTGAGGACCTCCTATTTAATGCTTCATCCTCAATCATACGGTAAGCGGCATCAAGTGACGCCGAAATCTCATCTGGGGTAGCTGCAAGGATCAAAAGAGTGTGTTAGGGTACTTGGAAACAAACAAGTTGATGTGAAAAAAGGGTGCAAAATATGAAATGTAGGTTCAAAAAAGTAGTGAGTTACCATATGGCAGCAACTACAGTTGCCAAGTACGTTCAACTGAAGTTGACATGTCGCAACAACTCCAGTTGCCATTCGCTTGGCGAATGGAATTGCAACTTGGCAACAAACTGTAGGTGACGTATTGCAGCAACTCCGGCTGCCATGTGCATCAGATCGGATTTGCCATCACCGGTGACAAACAAAAAAAAGCTTGGCACAAACTTCAGACTAAAAAAATGTAGAAACCAAAATGATAAACAAGCAAAGAAACGTACCTTGAACTATCGGCTCTGCAAACTTCACAGCCTTCCTGCCCTCAGTCATTGGTTGTGCCATCATTGGAGCCATGCCTGCCAGGAAAGCAAAGGTAACTGGCATAGGATCTTGCGCCACTAGTTCATCTTGACTGCGATCGATGCCAAGGCTACAACTCGGTGGGGTGAAGGCCATTGTGTGCCTCTCCTCCCTACCAGCCGGACCGCGAACGAGATGTCCGGCAGAATCCAGGGGTGACAGATTAACAAACATTTCTGCCTCGTCTGTTGCAGTATCATCAGGCTTATTAGTAGGGCAGGGCGTGTTGCCAATCTTCTTGTTTGGGCCGTACGGGACACCAATGTTGACTGGTAGCTTAGAAGTGCGCAGATTTAATCTGGGGTTCTCCGCAGTGCTGAGAGACGCAGTCTGCTCCAGACGTTCACCTCCGTCAGTCGTGCCCGGCATGCTGCTTGCCTCGGTTGTACCACGGACTTCCGTTTTCTCCATAACATTGCTTCTGGCAGGTGGTGGGAACAGTGTGGAAGCAGGCACTTACCCAGAGTCATCTCTGCTACTCCTGGCTACATCTGGTGCATTGGGTATGTATGCAGGTTGCTTGCAGGCGCTACGACTCCTAGGTGGAAGACTACCTCGCGCAACGGTCACCATAGAAACCTCTGGGCCACCAGAAGCTGGAGTTGTTGTGCCATGAGACTCACCTATGGATGGCATCTCATTCTGAATTGTCGCCGCAACCCCTTCTTTTATAGACGCATAAGTACCAGCAGCCACACGCTTGGAATCCATATCAGATGAGCGGGAATCTTCCTTGCCTAGGTTCATATCGGGAGCATCCACTTCTACACTTGCTGATCGGGTGGCAGGGTTCACAGCAACATCCCTCATTGCCAACAGAGTGGGCAATATCTCAGCAGTCCTGGCAGATACTGAATCATTACTCCCAGATGTACGGATGCCTGTTGTTGTAGCATGCACATCTGCAACCGGCGGAGATGGTAGACCACTTGCATCACATCTGGTGGGAACAGTGGACGCTGCTGCAGCAGTTTTCTCGACTGGTGGGAACAGTGGACGCTGCTACTAAGTTGCCACCTGTCGACAGCTTTGATTTGATGCGTTCGAGTGGGTCTCTACCGTTCTGCTTGGTCACACGTGTAGTAGTCTTCTTCACCCTGCAATAAAGAACATGAAGAGTATGAAATTTTGAACAAAAATAGTTGCCATGATAGTCATATTTAAAAATGGAAAAATGTGTGATGTGGCAGACCTGCCAGAGCTGACATTTGAGAACAAGGTATGGATGAGCACACAAGACAACTGTTGGGGGGTGGAAGCCACTGGAGAGCTGCTAGTTGCCATATGAGTGGGGTAAGAATTGCCATGTGGCCTACTTAGCAATTGCCATGGACTACAAACCAGAGTTGCCATGCAGCAAAAAAATAAATCATTAGAAAAAAAAGAAGTTGCCATGTGGTATTGATGCCACTAGCCCATATGGCAAACTGAACAGCTGCAACGAAAAGCAGACGGATAGTTGCCGCAAAAATGTATCAACTGAAAAAGTTGTGTATGATCTAGAATTAATGGAACAAGCAAAAAGAATTGCACTATGACAAATACAAAAACAAGGAGAACCTACTTCTTGGTTGTCTTCCTTAAGTCTTCCAACACGACAGGATCACCGGTGTTTGACGTCAACATACGAGGAGACGACCTAGTGGAAGTGGTGTCACCAACAATGGGAGCTCCGTTGTTCAATCGAGCAGAAGCACGGGTTGGCGTTGGTGCTTGTTTCTTCTTAACTGCTTGTCCACCAGCTGTTGCCTCACTGCACATAGAAAAAGATGGCAAAAAAGGATACCAAGTGTGAGACACAAAAATCATGCAACACTTAGCAAAGCAATGAAAAAGAGGGTCGGTCTGTTGAAAAGGAGAGAAAAACAAAACACTAAATAGATGTCGAACCTCCTCCTAGAAGCTATGGGATCGGTCCTAGACCTCTTGCCAACAGGGCCCTGCCCAACATCCTCAGAAACTCTATCCCTCTTTGACGGCGACACCCCTGTGTCTCCCGCACTTGTTTGTTCAACTGCTTCCTCCGCTGGAGGGACATCTACTGCAGCCTTACCCTACGTACCACCTGCACGAACTTCACCATGTTCATTGACGTCGGTTTCATGTTGCACATTCTCCATGTCATCGTCCTCGTCCTTGTCAAGACCAGCGTCTCCATCTAGATCATCTTGCGTGTCAGGAAGCTCCTGTGAGCTGTTGTAGTCGTACCGGCCACGGCAACTGATATATCTCCAACGTATCTATAATTTTTGATTGTTCCATGCTTTTATATTACCCTTTTTGGATGTTTATGGGCTTTATTTTACACATTTATATCATTTTTGGGACTAACCTACTAACCGGAGGCCCAGTCCGTATTGCTGTTTTTTTGCCTATTTCAGTATTTCGAAGAAAAGGAATATCAAACAGAGTCCAAACGGAATGAAACCTTCGGGAGCATGATTTTTGGAACGAACGTGATCCAGAGGACTTGGAGTGCAAGTCAAGAAGCTGTCGAGGACTCCACGAGATAGGAGGGTGCCCCCCCCATAGGGCTCCCCCTATCTCGTGGGCCCCTCGGGCGTCCACCGACGTACTTCTTCCTCCTATATAAGCCTACGTACCCCGAAAACATCCAGGGAGCAGAGGAAAACACAATTTCCACCATCGTAACCTTCTGTATCCGCGAGATCCCATCTTGGAGCCTTCGCCGGCACTCCGCTTGGGGGGGGGGGGGAATCGACCACGGAGGGCTTCTACATCAACACCCTTGCCCCTCCGATGAGTTGTGAGTAGTTTACCACAGACCTACGGGTCCATAGTTATTAGCTAGATGGCTTCTTTTCTCTTTTTGGATCTCAATACAATGTTCTCCCCCTCTCTTGTGGAGATCTATTCGATGTAAACTCTTTGTGCGGTGTGTTTGTCGAGATCCGATGAATTGTGGGTTTATGATCAAGTTTATCTATGAATAATATTTGAATCTTCTCTGAATTCTTTTATGTATGATTGAGTTATCTTTGCAAGTCTCATCGAATTATCAGTCTGGTTTGGCCTACTAGATTGATCTTTCTTGCCATGGGAGAAGTGCTTAGCTTTGGGTTCAATCTTTTGGTGTCCTTACCCAGTGACAGAAAGGGTTGCAAGGCACGTATTTTATTGTTGCGATCGAGGATAACAAGATGGGGTTTATATCATATTGCATGAGTTATCCCTCTACATCATGTCATCTTGCTTAATGCATTACTCTGTTCTTATGAACTTAATACTCTAGATGCAGGCAGGAGTCGGTCGATGTGTGGAGTAATAGTAGTAGATGCAGGCAGGAGTCGGTCTACTTGATGCGGACGTGATGCCTATATACATGATCATGCCTAGATAATCTCATAATTATTCGCTTTTCTATCAATTGCTCGACAGTAATTTGTTCACCCACCGTAATACTTATGCTATCTTGAGAGAAGCCACTAGTGAAACCTATGGCCCCGGGTCTATCTCTTATCATAATTGCTTCCAATTTACTTTTATTTGCATATTTACTTTTTGCATCTATATTATAAAATACCAAAAATATATTTATCTTATCATACTATCTCTATTAGATCTCACTTTTGCAAGTGGCCGTGAAGGGGTTGACAACCCCTTTATTGCGTTGGTTGCGAGTTCTTTGTTTGTTTGTGTAGGTGCGTGGGACTTTTGAGGAGCCTCCTACTGGATTGATACCTTGGTTCTCAAAAACTGAGGGAAATACTTACGCTACTATTGCTGCATCACCCTTTCCTCTTCAAGGAAAACCAATGCAAGCTCAAGACGTGGCAAGAAGGATTTCTGGCGCCGTTGCCGGGGAGGTCTTTGCCCAAGTCAAGACATACCAAGTACCCATCACAAACCCATCTCCCTCGCATTTACATTATTTGCCATTTGCCTCTCGTTTTCCTCTCCCCCACGTCACCCTTGCCGTTTTATTCGCCCTCTCTTTCCCAATCTCCTCCTCTCTTTTCGCTTGCCTTTTTTTGTTTGCTTGTGTGTTGGATTACTTGTGTCCATGGCGCAAGATAATACCAAGTTGTGTGATTTCTCGAATACCAATAATAATGATTTCCTTAGTACTCTGATTGCTCCTCTTAATGATGTTGAGTCTTGTGAAATCAATACTGCTTTGCTGAATCTTGTTATGAAAGATCAATTCGTCAGCCTTCCTAGTGAAGATGCCACTACTCATCTAAACAACTTTGTTGATTTGTGTGATATGCAAAATAAGAAAGATACGGATAACAATATTGTCAAATTGAAGTTATTTCCGTTTTCACTTAGAGATCGTGCTAAAGTTTGGTTTCGTCTTTGACTAAAAATAGTATTGATTCTTGGAACAAGTGCAAAGATGCTTTTATATCTAAGTATTTTCCTCCCGCTAAGATTATCACTCTTAGGAACGATATTATGAATTTTAAACAACTTGATCATGAGCATGTTACCCAATCTTGGGACAGAATGAAATTGATACTTCGCAATTGCCCTACTCATGGTTTGAATTTATGGATGATCATATAAAAATTTTATGCCGGTTTGAACTTTGCTTCTAGAAATCTCTTAGATTCGGCCGCGGGAGGCACGTTTATGGAAATCACGTTAGGAGATGTTACAAAACTTCTTGATAATATTATGGCTAATTATTCTCAATGGCACACCGAAAGATCTTCTAGTAAAAAAGTGCATGCTATAGAAGAAATCAATGTTTTGAGTGGAAAGATGGATGAACTTATGAAATTGTTTGCTACTAAAAATACTCCTCTTGATCCCAATGATATGCTGCCTTCTTTGATTGAGAATAATAATGAATCTATGGATGTGAATTTTGTTTGTAGGAATAGTTTTGGAAACAATGCTTATAGAGGAAACTTTAATGCTAGACCGTTCCCTAGTAATTCCTCTAATAATTATGGAAATTCCTACAATAATTCTTATGGTAATTTTAATAAAATGCCCTCTGATTTTGAGAATAGTGTGAAAGAATTTATGATTTTTCAAAAGAATTTTAATGCTTTGCTTGAAGAAAAATTGCTCAACGTTGATGATTTGGCTAGGAACGTTGATAGACTTTCACTTGATGTTGATTCTCTTAAACTTAGATCTTCTCCTCCTAAGCATGATATCAATGAGTCTCTCAAAGCAATGAGAATTTCCATTGATGAGTGCAAGGAAAGAACCGCTAGATTGCGTGCTAAAAAGGATAGCTTTTCCTAGAAGGCGTCCCAAGAATTCGGAGTCTTTAGATCTTGATGCTAAATTTGGTAAAAATGGGATTGGAGAGGTCACAACTTTAAATAGTATTGAACCCACTATCTCGGATTTCAAGGAATTTGATTATGATAATTGTTCTTTATAAGGTTGTATTTCCTTGTTGCAATCCGTTGTGAATTCTCCTCATTCTTATAGTCAAATAAAGCTTTTACCAAACATATTGTTGATGCCTTGATGCAATCTTATGATGAAAAACTTAATTTGGAAGTTTCTATACCTAGAAAACTTAATGATGAGTGGGAACGTACTATAAAGATTAGAATTAAAGATCATGAGTGTTTAGCTTTGTGTGATTTGGGTGCTAGTGTTTCCACGATTCCGAAAACTGTATGTGATATTCTAGGTTTCCATGATCTTGATGATTGCTCTTTAAATTTGCACCTTGCGGATTCCACCATTAAAAAGCCAATGGGAAGAATCAATGATGTTCTCATTGTTTCAAATAGAAATTTGGTGCCCATAGATTTTATCATTCTTGATATAGATTGCAATCTTTCTTGCCCTATTATTCTTGGTAGACCTTTCTTTAGAACGATTGGCGCGATTATTGATATGAAGGAAGGGAATATTAGATTCCAATTTCCATTAAAGAAATGCATGGAGAACTTTCCAAGAAAGAAAGTCAAATCACCTTATGAATCTATCATGTGGGCTACTTATGAATTTAGTGCCAAAGATGGCACCCGTTAGATCTATCCTCGCTTTTATGCCTAGCTAGGGGCGTTAAACGATAGCGCTAGTTGGGAGGCAACCCAATTTTCTTTATGTTTTTTGTTTTTGCTCCTGTTTAGTAATAAAGATTGCATCTACCTTCTTTTTAGATGTTTTTTATCTTTTAATTAGTGTTTGTGCCAAGTAGAACCTATAGGATAACCTATGATGATAGTTGATTTGATTTTGCTGAAAAACAGAAACTTTGCACGCACGAATATAATTTTGTTAAATCACAGAAATGTGCTTTCGCGTTGATTCTCTTTGCTTCTGATCAATAAACAAATTTTCCAGGACTTTCTATTTTGGTAGGAATTTTGGAGTGCCAGAAGTTTGTGTTAGTTACAGATTGCTACAGACTGTTCTGTTTTTGACAGATTCTGCTTTTCGTGTGTTGTTTGCTTATTTTGATGCATCTATGGCTAGTAAATTAGTTTATAAACCATAGGGAAGTTGGAATACAGTAGGTTTAATACAAAAATAAATAAAGAATGAGTTCATTACATTACCTTATGTGGTGGTTTTGTTTTCTTTCACTAACGGAGCTTATAAGATTTCCTGTTGAGTTTTGTGTTGTGAAGTTTTCAAGTTTTGGGTAAAGCTTTTATGGACTATGGAATAAAGGGTGGCAAGAGCCTAAGCTTGGGGATGCCCAAGGCACCCCAATATATTCCAGGATAGCCAAAAGCCTAAGCTTGGGGATGCCCCGGGAAGGCATCCCTTGTTTCGTCTTCGTTCATTGGTAACTTTACTTGGAGCTATATTTTTATTCACCACATGATATGTGTTTTGCTTGGAGCGTCGTGTATTATATTAGTCTATCCTTTTTAGTTTACCACAATCATCCTTGTTGTACACAACTTTCTGGAGAAGCCTATTTGATTAGGATTTGCTAGAATACTCTATGTGCTTCACTTATGTCTTTTGAGCTTGATAGTTTTTGCTCTAGTGCTTCACTTATACTCCCTCCGTTCCTAGATGTAGGGTGTATAGTTTTTGGCACGGATATTAAAGAATGCACATGGAGGGATAATTTCACAAGTTTTGGGCGAGATTAGACCTGACTAGTTGACACGAGAAAATAGAGGAGATTGCCTAATATAAGGAAATGTAATCAAATCCCTAAAAAAATTATCCAAACAAGTGGTGCAATACAATACACCTTATATTTCGGATTTTTTCTCAAAAATCTATACACCTTATATCAAGGAACGAAGGGAGTATCTTTTAGAGCACGGTGGTGTCTTAATTTTGAAGAAATCTCTAGTCTCACTTCACTTATATCTTTTTGAGAGTCTTTTAGAACAGCATGGTATTTGCTATGGTTATAAAGTTGGTCCTAGAATGATGAGCATCCAAGTTGGGTATAATAAAAACTATCATAGAAAAAGAATTGGATGGTATGATCAATATGATGCTTGATAATTGTTTTGAGATATGGAGGTAGTGATATTAGAGTCATGCTAGTTGAGGTGATTATGAAAAGTACTTGTGTTGACGTTTGTGATTCCCGTAACATGCACGTATGGTGAACCGCTTTGTGATGAAGTTGGAGCACAATTTTATTTATTGATTGTCTTCCTTATGAGTGGCGGTCAGGGACAAGCAATGGTCTTTTCCTACCAATCTATCCCCCTAGGAGCATGCGCGTAGTGCTTTGATTTTTGATGACTTCTAGATTTTTACAATAAGTACATGAGTTCTTTTGACTAATGTTGAGTCCATGGATTATACGCACCCTTTCACCCTTCCACCATTGCTAGCCTCTCTTGTGCCGCACAACTTTCGCCGGTACCATACACCTTCCATATACCTTCCTCAAAACAGCCACCATACCTACCTATTATGGCACTTCCATAGCAATTCCGAGATATATTGCCATGCAACTTTCCACCGTTCCGTTCATATGACACGCATTACTTTTGTCATATTGCTCTTTGCATGATCATGTAGTTGACATCGTATTTGTGGCAAGGCCACCTTCATAGTTTTCATACATGTCACTCTTGATTCATTGCATATCCCGGTACATCGCCGGAGGCATTCATATAGAATCATATCTTGTTCTAGCTTTGAGTTGTAATTCTTGAGTTGTAAATCCATAAAAGTGTGATGATCTTCATTATTAGAGCATTGTCCTAGTGAGGAAAGGATGATGAAGACTATGATTCCCCCACAAGTCGGGATGAGACTTCGGACTTTACAAAAAGAAAAGAAAAGAAAAAGAAAGAAAAAAAGAGAGAGGCCAAAAAGAAAAGAAAAAAGGCCAAAGAAAAAAAGAAAAGAAAAAAAAGAAAAAAAAAGAAAAAGAGAGAAAAAGAGAGAAGGGACAATGCTACTGTCTCTTTTTCCACACTTGTGCTTTAAAAATAGCACCATGATCTTCATGATAGAGAGTCTCATATGTTGTCACTTCCATATACTAGTGGAAATTTTTCATTATAGAACTTGGCCTGTATATTCCAATGATAGGCTTCCTCAAAAGTGCCCTAGGTCTTCGTGAGCAAGCAAGTTGGATGCACACCCACTTAGTTTCTTTTGTTGAGCTTTCATATATTTATAGCTCTAGTGCATCCGTTGCATGGCAATCCCTACTCACTCACATTGATATCTATTAATGGGCATCTCCATAGCCTGCTGATACGCCTAGTTGATGTGAGACTATCTTCTCCTTTTTGTCTTCTCCACAACCACCATTCAATTCCACATATAGTGCTATGTCCATGGCTCACGCTCATGTGTTGCGTGAAAGTTGAAAGAGTTTGAGACAATTGCTTGGCTTGTCAGCGGGGTTGTGCATGATTAAATACTTTGTGTGATGAAGATAGAGCAACAGCCAGACTATATGATTTGTAGGGATAACTTTCTTTAGCCATGTTATTTTGAGAAGACATGATTACTTTGATTAGTATGCTTGAAGTATCACCATTTTTATGTTAATATGAACTTTTATTTTGTATCATTTGGATCTGAACATTCATGCCACAATAAAGAAAATTACATTGAGAATTATGCTAGGTAGCATTCCACATCAAAAATTCTCTTTTTATCATTTACCTACTCGAGGATGAGCAGGAATTAAGCTTGGGGATGCTTGATACGTCTCCAATGTATCTATAATTTTTGATTGTTCCATGCTATTATATTACCCCTTTTGGATATTTATGGGCTTTATTTTACACATTTATATCATTTTTGGGACTAACCTACTAACCGGAGGCCCAGCCCGTATTGCTGTTTTTTTGCCTATTTCAGTATTTCGAAGAAAAGGAATATCAAACGGAGTCCAAACGGAATGAAACCTTCGGGAGCGTGATTTTTGGAACGAATGTGATCCAGAGGACTTGGAGTGCAAGTCAAGAAGCTGTCGAGGACTCCACGATATACGAGGGCGCCCCCCCCCCCCCTATAGGGCGCGCCCCCTGTCTCATGGGCCCTTCGGGCGTCCACCGACGTACTTCTTCCACCTACACTAGTAGAAAAAGGGTCAAACGTGAAGCACATTAGTGCCGGTTTGATTTTGGCCCGGTACTAATGGTACCATTAGTGCCGGTTCGAACGGATTTGCATTAATGCCGGTTCGTGTTGAACCTTTAGTACTGGTTCGTGGCACGAACCGGTACTAAAGGGGTGGTGGCAGGTTGGCGTCAGGCCGGGGCCCCACGATCACCTTTAGTACCAGTTCGTGGCACGAACCGGTACTAAAGGTCTAACCTTTAGTACCGGTTCGTGCCATGAACCAGTACTAAAGGGGTCTGACCTATAGTACCGGTTTGTGACACAAACCGGCACTAAAAGTGTAGGGAAAATGTAAAACGGCTATAACTTTTACATACGATGTCGGAAAAAAATGTATAATATATCAAAAAATTCAGCACGAAAATCCGCATCCGATGGATACAGCCTACGGCCTATTTGGAATTATTTAGAATCCTCAAATTCCAAAAGGAAAAAAGATATGGTCAAATAATTTCAGTTTTTTAAAAAAAAATTGGTTAAATCTGGTCAAACTACTTATTCAAGAAGTATTAATGTTACTACATAATTATTCAAGAATATTAGTGTTACTAAATAATTATTTCAATAATTTTGAATTTTGGTCAAATCTGGTCAAACTATGGTCAAACTGTGGTCAAACTATGGTCAAACTTATTCAAAAATATTAGCGTTACTAAATAATTACTGTTTTTTAGAATAATAGTTTCAAACTCAAACGGTGAAATGTGTGACTTCATGCTCAAGCTAAACTCCCGAGGGTTAATAGGATTAACATCTTACTATTGTCAGGAAAACAACAAGTGCAGACTCGGAAACGAAGGAGAATAGAACCCGAAAGTTAAGCGTGCTCGAGCTAGAGTAGTGAGAGGGATGGGTGACCGGTCGGGAAGTTAGATGATTTAGAATGAGTGATCCACACTTGAGCAGTTAAGAGAGGGGATTAGAGACTAAATCATCAAATAATTCAGAAAAATTAAAAATCAAAAAAAAAAACCAAAATTTTCAAAAAAAAATTCAAAAAAAAAAACCTTTAGTACCGGTTGGTAACACCAACCGGTACTAAAGGTCCCCCATACCGGGGCGCGAGCTCACGCCACGTGGTGGCACTTTAGCGCCGGTTCGTGCCGGCACGAACCGGTACTAAAGGGGGGGGGCCTTTAGTGACCACCCTTTAGTGCCGGTTATGGAACCGGCACTAAAGGCCCTTACGAACCGGCGCTAAAGCTCCGTTTTCTACTAGTGCTATATAAGCCTACGTACCCCGAAAACATCTAGGGAGCGGACGAAACACAATTTCCACCACCGTAACCTTCTGTATCCGCGAGATCCCATCTTGGAGCCTTCGTCGGCGCTCCGTCGGAGGGAGAATCGACCATGGAGGGCTTCTACATCAACACCCTTGCCCCTCCGATGAGTTGTGAGTAGTTTACCACAGACCTATGGGTCCATAGTTATTAGCTAGATGGCTTCTTCTCTCTTTTTGGATCTCAATACAATGTTCTCCCCCTGTCTTGTGGAGATCTATTCGATGTAAACTCTTTTCGCGGTGTGTTTGTCGGGATCCGATGAATTGTGGGTTTATGATCAAGTTTATCTATGAATAATATTTGAATCTTCTCTGAATTTTTTTATGTATGATTGAGTTATCTTTGCAAGTCTCTTCGAATTATCAGTTTGGTTTGGCCTACTAGATTGATCTTTCTTGCCATGGGAGAAGTGCTTAGCTTTGGGTTCAATCTTGCGGTGTCCTTACACAGTGACAGAAAGGGTTGCAAGGCACGTATTGTATTGTTGCCATCGAGGATAACAAGATGGGGTTTATATCATATTGCTTAATGTGTTGCTCTGTTCTTATGAACTTAATACTCTAGATGCAGGCAGGAGTCGGTTGATGTGTGGAGTAATAGTAGTAGATGCAGGCAGGAGTCGGTCTACTTGTTGCGGACGTGATGCCTATATACATGATCATGCCTAGATAATCTCATAATTATTCGCTTTTCTATCAATTGCTCCACAGTAATTTGTTCGCCCACCATAATACTTATGCTATCTTGAGAGAAGCCACTAGTGAAACCTTTGGTCCCCGGGTCTATCTCTTATCATATTTGCTTCGAATTTAGTTTTATTTGCATCTTTACTTTTTGCATCTATATTATAAAATACCAAAAATATATTTATCTTATCATACTATCTCTATTAGATCTCACTTTCGCAAGTGGCCGTGAAGGGATTGACAACCCCTTTATTGCGTTGGTTGCGAGTTCTTTGTTTGTTTGTGTTGGTGCGTGGGAATTTTGAGGAGCCTCCTACTGGATTGATACCTTGGTTCTCAAAAACTGAGGGAAATACTTACGCTACTATTGATGCATCACCCTTACCTCTTCAAGGAAAACCAATGCAAGCTCAAGACGTAGCAGCAACTAGTTGGTCGGTGTGTCCATTCTTCAACGAATGATGTGAATTGCCTTGCAACCACATCACTGTCGGATCCATTAAGTGCCGTCCAACCCTCAACCAACTTCCATAGCAAGCTGGTCATGCCGAAGGCAAACTGCCTAACTAGATGCTCGACATGTGCCCTCGCATGAGCACAAAAAACAGAAAAGTAGCAAAAACCAAAGATATTAGAGTCACGTGCGTAGGAACAAAAAAACCAAGACAACCATAAGATATATATGAAAAATGCAAAAGAGAAAAACACAATTTCCAAAAAACAAAATGAACATCCTTGATTACCTCAGTAGGACAAGATGGAGCTGAATGCACATCCATCCACTTGCCAAAGTTTTGTGGCCCACCAAACACACTGTAGTCTATGGCATTCTTGGCCATCAGCTGTAAAACCAGCAAAAAACAGCTAAGATATGAGAGAGAAGTAAGGTGCAGTGACTAACAATTCATGTATTGCAAAAAAGGAGGAAAATAAAAAAGGACTTCCAACACGGATGGCGGAGTTGCCATATGTGGTCAGACATGGTTGCCATGTGCAGACAGCCATGCATGCCAAAGGTATTTATCTCTTGTTAGCCATACATGATTGCCGTACGGGGATTTTCCACATGTTATACAACATCCAAAATTGAAGAATGACGTGCAAGAAAGAAGGCAAAACTAACCTGCAGTTTTCCATATTTCACATCGGTTATCCTATCTGCGGCAAGCACAACCTTCACAGCAGCGTCCGTCCACGCAGATACAACAAACTTATGTGCAGGCGGCGGGCCTCCTATCCCAGTAAAGTCAACGGTGGACAGATCAAGAGCATCGACATACATGAGCTGGTATACACACAAAAAAAGGAACCTATGTCATTTTCAATCATGCTTATGTAGCTTTCTTCAGTCATCAAGTTGAAGAGAATGGAGATGAAAGGATTTGCCATCTATCTATGTTGGTTGCCATCATGCTTGTGTTACAGTTGCCATCTGGTTATACTGGTAGTTGCCATGCAGATTGTATAAGAGATAATGAATGTATGAAATAAATCATTTTTTGTGTTGTTGAAAAATGCTGGTACACACAATAAAAAAGGAAGCTATGTGAGTTGCAATAATGCTACGGTGAAAAGGAAGCATGATGGTTGCCATCTTGAGTCATCAAATTGAAGAGAATGAAAGAAAAACATTTGCCATGCATCTATGTTATCTGCCATCATGCTTTGTTGGCAGTTGCCATCTTGTTATGATGGTAGCTGCCACCACCTCAGCATCATGGTTGCCATACAGATTGTATAAAAAAGATTGAATGTATGAAATGAACACTTTATTGTGTTGTTGAAAATGCTATTGCCTTGTAGGCAGCAACAACAGTTGACATAGATCAAACAAAAGTCACTTTTTCATGTAAAAGGATTCACATAAAAAATGAAACAAAAGGGTTGTCGTGCACGATCTTGTACAGTTGCCATGCACGATCTTGTATGGTTCACACTTATCAACCGCTTGTGATGTTGATTTATGAAAAATCATTGAACCATGATAAGAGTATTTGCAAAAGAGTGGGAAAAAATACAATTAGGTGCAAGCGACAACCCTTTCTGGTACATCTTGATTGAGAATGCATCATGCAGGAAGTCAGCGATGAATTTACACCAATTCATTTTCTCCACGTCTTTCAGCTTCGCCTGCACAACACAAAAATGTAGGACAACAAAAGTTGTCGCATCAGCATTCAAATGAAAGCATCAAAACTGGCAATGACTAGCTTCCAGATGACATCAGAATAAAAAAGAATTTAAGGGAACAAAGAAGTTGAGAAAGAGCACTCACCAGGATGGGGAAGCACTTGTTGCTTGGGCGAAGAGACGTGGTAGGCGCAAAGACAGCTGAGATCAAGTACATGAGTAGCTTCATCTTAAATACCTCGCCATGGGTTGTCATGTCTTCCAGCGAAGTTGCCAGCGCAGTCGTATTCGGCATGGTTGACATCCCAGGAAACAAACGGGGGAACAGGGCTTCCTCAATCTTATTGTTCACCTCATACGGGACTGTGATTTCTCCATGGGGCAGACCCAAAGTGCAAAACACCGAATCCTCATCCAAAGGTAGTCTTCCCCGTCCCGGAATCACAAATTCTTTGGAGGCAGGATCATAAATCTCACTGAGCCAGTCGCATACAGGGTTCACTAAGTTCTTGCAGCGAACATCCATCAGAGCCTGCATCCCCATGACACCCGCAGCTCCCTTCTGCTCATCAGTAAATCCTTCATTCAAAATGGTCAGGCGTTCTTGCGAAGCCCTATTGCGAAGATGTTTCTTCTTCTGCATAACAGCAAAAGGATCATTTGTTGCCATGTTCAATGTCATGAAAAATTTAGCCCTAACCAAAGATTGAAAACACAATGTGACATTGAAAAACACATGGGGGTGGAAAGTTACCTCTTCGCCATCTTTTGCCTGACCAGTCGGGTGATTCTGTTGCGGTGCACCCATGAAGTCATCATCATCGTCTTGATGGTCGCCACTAGCCATTGTGCTGCAACAAGAACAAAACACGCATTATGCTGAAATGAAAACACAGCCGACGGATACAGAAAGAAATGCATAAAGTAAAATATTCACTGGATATCATCGATGAACAAAAATAAAAACTCCGTGGCTACCCAAAGTTTAAACATCTGAAGAGGGCGGTAATTGCCATGTGCTGAGCATGCACAAAAAGGCAGAAAAATAGTCAAATGCAAGAGAAACTGCAGAAACATGGCAACTGGACATGCACGTGTTGATCAAGGGAGCACTTGCCAGCTAGCGCAGTCTACTTGCCATGTTGGCTCCAATTAAAGTGGCAAATGAGGCAGAGCATTTGAACACCCACTCCCCCACCCCCTAGGATTGCCGAACATGAGATGTGGCAACTAACACATTGGCTTTATAAAAAATGTACAGAACACTTCTTATATGTTCAAGTTGCCATGTTAAACACAAGGCACTCCAAAAAAGGGCACACAACTTCCACTGCTCAGCATGTAATAAGGTCACTCACACCCTGGCATCACATAAAAATGAGTTGCCATGTATTCACAAGTAGCAACTATACTATGTTCAAAGTTGCCGTGTCAAACAAAAGGCATTTGAAAAAAAGGCACACAATTTCCACTACACAACATGTAATGTGGCAACTCACACCCTGCTCTCACATAAAAATGAGTTGCCATGTAATGCAGTCAAGAAAGCATTCAGGTATCGCAAGCCAGCATGGCAAACGCAAACTGATTCTTGGATATGGCATGGCAATAGGCATAGTGTGCTCACAAAACTTGGTTGCCACATGGAAAGCATAATCATCGCAAAACTGACACGATTGTTCAGGAAATTAGTTGCCATCAGTGATGATAGTGTCATGGCAACAGGCACAGTGTGCTCAGAAAACTTAGTTGCCACATGTAAAGCATATTTGTGGCAACTCACACACTTGATCACGAAATTATTCGCCATCAGTGATGATAGTAGCGTGGCAACAGCATGGTGTGTTCGCAAAATTAGTTGCCACATGGTAAGCATATTGCTGGCAATTGACACAGTTGATCAGGAAATTAGTTGCCATCAGTGATGACAGTTGCTGTAAATGCCATGGCTGCCATTATGCTACACTTTGAAATTCAACTACCTAGATCTAGGGTTCATTCGCAACTATCATATCTTGAAAATTGACAAACAAAGTACTCACTATATTGATGGCCATAGCATTCCGAGGCAAATCACCCGCTCAATCACAAGGCAAACAACAGATTAGGCCGCGGATGGGGACGGGGAAGGATTTGGCCCACACCGGCATGACTGCCGCCGCGGCGGCGACAAAACTGCACAATGTCTCCCTAGATGGCAAGCACGCGACTCCACCGTCGACGAGGACGCCGAAGCACCTTGAATCGGTCGGAGTCTCGACGAAACTCGATAGGAAATTGTCCAAACAGGGAGGGGGCGCAAAATCGCGGGCAGGTAAATGTGAGCACGTGAAGGAGCCTTACCTTCAATCTGCCGCTCTCCAGCGACGACACTCCGGTCCGTCGAGCCCCACCAACGGCCGCGAATGCGGTCGACTCTTCTGCCGCCTCCGCCGTCGCCTTCTCCTCTCGGTTTCTCCTTGCAATCGATTGCAACTGGTGTGAATGGGTGGGTTGGGGAGAAGTGAATGGGGAGGGGAGTAAACTAAACCGCGAGTGGAGAGCAAAGTGGCGAGACGAGGGATGCGGCAACCGATGATGGGCGTGGCGTGCGGGCGCGACGACGGTTCCACCGCACGCCCGGACTCGCAACCACTGACTTCGGAACGAAAACGGCGTGCGGGCGAACTATCTTACATGCCACACAATCGACTTGTCCTACGTGGCATACAAAATCACGAGCTTCGTGCCAAGATTTGTGCAAATAGGAATGGACGACGATTGACGCGTGTGAGCGAGTTGGCTGTGGGCGTCCGTGTTTTCAAGAAAATATGGTGAGACATATTGTGCTAAGAGATCATCTCTTGTCTTCTCTTAAATAAGATAAGACAAGTCTTTTCTTATGAGTTCTCTCTCCTTCACCTCATCATTTATCCTACGTGGCACTTCTAAGATAGCACTATTGTACATGCCCTAAGCACCCGCGGCGGAATTACATTTCCCAAAGTTAGAAGATGTCGTGGCCGCCACGGTGGCAAAAAATCAGGGTGCTATATTTATCTGACCTGAATGCAGCATGATATCTAGCAGCTCGAAAGTTTCAGAAAAGGGAAGAGCTAGAAAGCACTTCGCATGCAATAACCCCCGCAAAATGCTCTCTTCCACACTTCCGACTGCTCCCCCTGGTTCCCCTGTTGATGGTCAAATCAATCAAACCAGAGTCAATTAATCTTCTTCCTGCTGTTCTTCGTCGATCGAATCCACAATAAAATAAAGTAGTTAGTTGGTACGCAACGCGCCGTACGCGTGGGTGTAATCCAAGAGGAATTGAAGAGGATCGATCTTGGATTGGATCTGATTGGATTCAAGAGCAGCGGCCGCCATGGATTGCTCGATGACGAGCAGCGTGCTGTCGGCCAACTACAACACGGTGCTGTTCGAGTTCGGCGTCATCCTCGTCACCAGCAAGATCTTGTACGCCCTCCTCCGCAACGTCTACCAGCCCCGCGTCTTCTCCGACCTCCTCGTACGCCTTCTCCACGATCGCCATTAATTCCCTTTGTTTCTCTCTCTTTCTCTTTCTTGGCGATCGCCATTGACATTCCTTTCCTGTTGGCAATGGCGAATGCGGCAATGGCAGCTGGGCATCATCCTCGCGCAGTTCCGCGTCCTCTCCATCACCAACGCCATCAACCTGGTGTTCGGCAAGATCGGCGGCTTCATCTTCGCGCCCTACCTCTTCGCGCTCGGCGTCGAGATGGATCCCTTCTCGCTCCTCGACAGCCCCGCCGCCGACGCCGTCATCGCCTACGCCGGCATCGCCTCCACCTGCGTCCTCGTGACGCTCTGCCACGGCGCCATCACCTCCACCTCTCGTACCCACACGGGCATCGTCCACGAGCGCTCCCTCCGCGCCTTCCTCGGCCTCGCCGCCGCGCTCGCCAACACGGCCTCCCCTGTCCTCACCCGCCTCGCCACCGACCTCAAGATCGCCAAGACCAACGTCGGCCGCCTCGCCGTCGGCGCCGGCATCACCTCCGACATGGTCACCACCCTGCTCATCGCGCTCGGCAGCATGGTCTGGCGTGACAGTGACGCCGACGCCGCCGCGCCCTTCGCCCAGCCCGCGCTCACGGCGTCCGTCCTCGCGGTCGTCGTCATGTCCGCCTTCATGTCCCGGGCCATGGCCGACTGGGTGGACGGCCGCAACCCCGAGGGCCGGCGCATGCGCGGCTTCGACCTTTCCCTCGTAGCGCTCGTGGCCGCCACGCTCTGCTGGTTCATCTCCGTGCTCCGCCTCGACATCAACATGGCCGCCTTCCTCGTCGGCCTCGCCTTCCCCAGCGACGGCCGGGTGTCGCGGTTGCTCGTCAGCAAGATCAACTTCGTGCTCTCCTCCTTCGTGCTGCCGCTCTACGTCGCCCACGTCTGCCTCTCGCTCCGGCAGACCACCGACGACATCGAGGTCGCGGGCCTCAAGCCCGACGAGGGCCTCCGCGCCTACGTCATGCAGCTGCCCTTCCCATGGTGGAAGGTCTTCTTGGCCACCTCCATGGGCACGCTCGGCAAGCTCGTCGGCTGCACCGGCGTCGGCCTGCTCCGGGGCCTCGGCTGGCTCGAGGCGCTCGCGCTCGGCATGCTGCTCAACGTCAAGGGCTACTTCCACATCTACTGTGCGCTAGCCGCCTTCGAGGCCGGCATCATCACCGACAAGTCCTTCATGGCCATCATCTTCGTGGTGGCGCTCAACGTTGCCGTCACGCCCATGGTGGGGATGGGGATCGCCTCCTGGGCACGCCGGAGCGTGCAGTGGCGCCTCATGGGCCTCCAACACCACGACCCCTCGACGGAGCTGCGCCTCGTCGCCGGCCTCCGCGGTCCGCAGGAAGTGCCGACGCTCGCGTTCCTCATGGAGTCGCTCCGGTGGGGCGCCGGCAACGGCGAGATCGCGTGCTACGCCGTTGACATGGTGCAGCTGACGGACCAGACGGCTTCTTCAATCGTGAAAAGCGGCGGGTTGGACGGCGTGACGGTGGTGGACGAGGAGGTGTCGGAGATGCGGAAGCTCATCGGCGAGGCGCTAGACGCGTACCGGGCGGAGTGCGGTGGCGAGGGCGGCAAGGTGAAGGTGCGCCGGCTGCTGGCGCTGTCGTCGTTCCCGGACATGCACAGTGACATGTGCATCTGCGCCGAGGACGCCATGGCGGCGTTGATCCTAGTGCCGTTCCACAAGACACAGTGCCTGGACGGCACCATGGACGGCGGCCACTTCGGGTTCCGGCTGGTGAACCAAAAGGTGCTACAGCTGGCGCCATGCTCGGTGGGGATCATCGTGGACCGCGGCCTCGGCAAGCAGCATCGTCCAGACAGCACGGCGCAGGCGTCTGTGGCGGTGCTCTTCATCGGCGGCGCGGACGACCGGGAGGCGCTCACGCTGGCGTCCTTCATGTGCAAGCAGCGGGCCTCGGTGCGGCTCACGGCGCTACGGGTGGTGCAGAACGCGACGGCGCAGGCGCGGGCCAAGGCGCGCACGAGCCTCTTCGAGTCCAAGAGCAAGCGGCACATGCCTCTGGCGGCGACGACGACCGGGCAGGAGGAGCTGCAGGCGCGGGCGGACGACAAGTTCTTCGCCGAGTTCTACCGGAAGCACGTCGCCGGCAACAAGTCCGTCGGGTACATGGAGAAGCACGTGGCGGACGGGGCGGAGCTCGTGGCGGTGCTGCGGGGGATGCAGGGGGACTACCGGTTGTTCGTGGTGGGCCGAGGGAGGGACCGCAACTCGGTGCTCACCGAGGGGCTGGAGGAGTGGGCCGAGTGCCTGGAGCTCGGCCCCGTCGGCGACATCCTCGCCTCCTCGGACTTCTCAACGACGGCGTCCGTGCTCATCGTGCAGCAGTACGACGCCAAGAAGCACTACAAGGTGATCGATGAGGAGTTCATGCCCTTGTAATGCAATCGATTCCCTTGTTTCGTTATCCCACCTCCGTAGCCATATTCCTGTAACAATTTCTACCAAGCAGCTGTTCCGGATGTATTGTTGTTGTATAGTACTCCCTTCGTTCGGAATTACTTGTCGGAGGGAGTATAAGTGTACATTTTAATGTGGAATGGATAGCCTTTTACGAGTAATGCTAGATGTACGGGCGTTCTACAGAGGATTTACAGGCTCGTGGGGTGTGTTTGGTTGGAATTTGATTAAGAGGTATCTTTAGCATTTCAAAAGGACCAACGGGAATGCTTCCATGTCCCATTGGCTGGAATGGCACGATGCAGTCATAGTAGTTTGTCGTAGGTGTCCGAACTGATACACGCAAAGTGAGTTGTAAAAATCTAAGAGCATTTCTAGCAAATCCTTTATATCGCAGATCCTTATCGCGAGTTTATAGTTCGTGGAAAACGAACATTCTCTTTTGCAGTTCCGCTACGCGGGGTTTGTTCGGCCGCAACCCGCGTGGTTATATTAGTGTAGAATATGATGACATGCTTATATTAGTGTAGAATTCGATGGTATGCTTAATTAGTTTAGTAATTTGTTGACATATTTATATTAGTGTAGAATTCAATGATATGCTTAGTGCAGAATCTGATGATATGCTTAGTGTTAAATTCAATGATATATGTAAAGTGAAATGTATGCTTTTTAAAAAATTACACATGACATGCTCATTTATCATACATGAGCCCATCCCACACGATTGTGCTTTTACAATCATTCGTGATCATATGGGGCCGGGACACAAAACGTTTCACCCATGAAATCGTGAGCAATTTAGGACCCCATCCCACACGATTGTGTTTCTACAATCATTCGTGATCATATGGGGCCGAGACACAAAAGTTTTTCACCCATGAAATCGTGTGCAATAGGGGACCCCCACCCATATGATTGTGCTTCTACAATCATTTGTGATCATATGGGGCCAAGACACAAAAGTTTTCCACGCATGAAATCATGTGCAACTGAGGACACCATCCCACACGATTGTGCTTCTACAATCATTTGTGACATGGGGCCGAGACACAAACGTTTCCACCCATCAAATCGTGTGCGATGGGGACCCCATCCCACACGATTGTTACAGGAAAATCGTATGTGATACGATGTCCGAAGCAAATGTTTCGTTCCTGTTAATCATGTGGGATGTATGGCAGATCTCACACGTTTAGTTCTTATACTGATCATTTGTGATTGCTGGGCCCATCGCACACATTTGTTTTGGACGGATGGTGTGCGATATGGGGACTTATTTCACATGGTTATCCCGTAGTGTGTGTGATGCACATCTCTTATTGCACGCCATTGCAAGGCTGCGGTTTGAAACTGTGTTTGTGATAGGGAGTTTTAGCCGTGTGCGATGGACGGTTCTGCACTAGTGTTGGGAATTTTTGAAATAAAATGAAGGATCATGTATGTACAGCAAACTCCAAGAAGACAAGTACATCTGTTTAGCAAAACTATGTACGTAATTCAGAAACGCAAATATGGATGAATACATAATACAATTTGATTGAATTTACACTAACAAGTCTATCTGATGACCTCCGCCTCCATGTCCGTCACAGCAATCACGTACGTCTGGAATATGAACTGGTATTTCACTGCAAAGTACTGTACATCAACCTGTTCAAAAAATTTATCTACATCATCCTGTCTATAATCACCTCTGCATGTTTATCACCCTTATCCATCCTGTCCCAAAGGTCAAGAAAGAGGCCGGCGGAGCAAAACCCGAAAAGCATGCCAGCCATGGCGAGGACGCGCGTGGCCACGTAGACGACCGATCCAATGGCGGATTGGGACGGGGATGGAAGAAGAGCAGGAGAAGCAGGGAGCCGAGAAAGACGAGGAGCCCGGCCAGAGACCCCACACAGATAAAGCCGCACCTGCTGCACTCGTCGTCTCCGGGGTCGGGAGGGTTGTAGGTGAAGTAGGTGATGACGAACCTCTCCTTCCATGCCCAGAAGCTGTGCCGGCTAGGCTCCGCCGGCAGCGTCTCCAGCGGGACTAGCGCTGGGGGCAGGCGGGTTCTCGATATCGACCATTGATTTGATATTCGATAGCGGATTCGATGTCTATGTAACGCAGTGCTTACATAGATAGGAAGAATATGGGGAGGACAAGCGATTCTGTTCTGTCCGAAACCAAGTCATGTAGCTCTTGTACGTGCTGGTCTTTTTTTTAGGGCAAACGGTTTCTTCAAGAAAATTTTGTGGTCAAACTAGCGAAATCACTAATTGACGAGTACTTCTTTCAAACCATGAGTTTTTTTTCTAGATCTGTTTATTCAAAATATTTTATTTTTTAAACCGTGCATCCGATCTCGAACTGTTTTCACCATTGGGTTCCTCGCGTCGAAATCATCAAAACTAAATCCCATTTTGATAGGATTTGACGATTTTTTCAGAAAAAAAATGGTTGAAAAAACGTACCGATAGCACTTTTTCCTTTCCGAAAGCCGTTTTGGAGAGGCACGGCCGTGCACTCGCGAAAGCAAAACTGTGCCTCTTGCGGGAAAAAAAGAAGAAACACATTTTTTTTCCGAGAGGCACGGAAGCAAAAGTGTGCCTCTCGCGGAAGCAAAATCATGCCGCTCACGGAAGAAAAAAGAAAGGGAAAACATGTTTTTTTGGTTTTCCGAGAGGCATGGCCTCTCGCGGAAACAAAATCATGCCTCTCACAGAAGGAAAAAAGAAAAGAAAACTTTTTTTTCGTTTTCGAGAGGCACGGCTGTGCCTCTTGCGGAAGCAAAAGCGTGCCTCTCATGGAAGCAAATCCAAGCCTAATGCGAAAGTTAAAAGAATAAGAGAAAACACTTTTTTTCATTTCCGAAAGGTATGGTCGTGCCTCTCGCGGAAGCAAATTCATGCCTCTCACGAAAAAAATACAATTTTTCGCGTAAAATTCTTTTAAAAAAATTGTCCAAAAGCTAAAGAAGACCTCTGAAAAAAATGAAAAGCCGAAGAGGTAGCGCCGCAAGGAGCGCCGGATCCCACGGTGGGCGGCAGAGGTCGCGCCATGGCAGGGGCACCGGGCTGGTGGGGAGGCGCCGGAAGGGCCGGGTTGGCGCCGAACAGCTGAGGAGCGGCGAGGTGAGCCTGGTGCTGGGCGGGACATGGACTGAGGATCCCTGGTGCCGGCGCGCGGGGTACTGGCATCGAGTACTCGTGGACTACCCCAGTCCACGGGTTGTGCCCGAAGGCCCACGGAGGCGTGGGTTGCTGCTGCTAGTGTGGGCCGGCCTGGGGCGCCCCCCCTGCTGTTGGCCCTTGCACCCTGCCTTGCCTCGGTGCCCACCACGATCAGCGGCAGGAGCGGGCGCTGGAGCCGTCCGCTGCGGGTGCGAGAACGGCGCCGGCGGGTGGAAGGGAGCCAGGGGCTGCTGCGGAGGGGGCGGACCGCGCGAGGTGCCCGCGGCGAGGACGGTGTGGATGGGGGGCGTCGACGGCCGACCACTCGGGATCAAACTGCATGGCCTTGGCATCGACGGAGCCATCGGCATGCTCCTGGAGATGGTACTCGTGGAAGACACTACTAGAAAAAGGGCTATAGATGGAATTGACACTAATGGCGCACCAGACATGTGGTGCGCCATTACTATATACTAATGGCGCACCATCTGTTGGTGCGCCACTAGTAACAAAATGTTTTTTTTCATTTTTTCAAACATACTAATGGCGCATCCGGGCAGAGTGCGCCATTAGTAGTTAGAACTACTAATGGCGCACCAGCCATAGAGTGCGTCACTACTATATATTTTTTTACTTTTTTGCAAAACTACTAATGGCGCACCATTGCATAGTGCGCCATTACTAGTTTAAACTAGTAATGACGCACTGTGCCACGGTGCGCCATTAGTATAAAAATTATTTTTTTTTACTTTTTTGCAAAACTACTAATGGCGCATGTCTGTGTGGTGCGCCATTAGTATGTTGGGTTACTAATGGCGCATGTCTGTGTGGTGCGCCATTAGTAACTTGGGACCAGCTAGATATTTTTGGACAGCCACACCTACACACTCACTTTCCCCACTTCATTCCCCCCACCTCCTTCTCTAAGCTTGTCGGCTGCCTCCTCCTCCTCACCTCATTTGCAACATAGATTCATCAAAATTAAGTGTTGAAATTACCTTTTTTTTTATAGGTAAGTAAGGGGAAAGCTATCTTCATGTTGTAGATCTACTTTTTTTCTCCCTAGCTCGCTCCAACAACGTGCACATGCACTTTTTGTGGCCTAGCTAGATCTATGTATGTTTGTGGTGTTGCATATGTTTGTGGTGTTGCATATATGTTTGTGTTTGCAGGTACCGGTATTTGAAATGTGATAGTTGCCAATATTTTGCCAGAATGTTGATTAATTTCCGTTTCGGCGAGAATTTTGGCACTATGCATTCTTTTTGGTCCTATTTTTAGGGAAAGTCATGCCAAATTTTTTCTTGGTTCTAAAATATCGTTTTGCTCTACCCCGCAGGCGACCATAGTCCGCACGATGACCGAAGGCATCGTGAATAGGTTTTTGAACTTCGTGAAGGCCGAGATGCTTCAAAAGAATGAGACGGGGATAAGATGTCCGTGTCGAAGATGCAAGCTGAAGAGCCTTATTGCGGACCCGGATTCCGGGCAGGTGCGGGACCACCTGCTCTTGCGTGGTTTCATGGATGGCTATCGGTGGCAAGGTGATGAAGATGACTATGAAGTCGTCCATGGGGGCCGGGCAAGAAATGAGGAAGGCCAGCAAGACAACCACCGCGGCTCGGACGGGCGAGAAGACAAAGAATCTCCAGGACATGATCACGACGGTGATGTTGTACACAGTCATCATGTAGAAGATGCCGGACATGATGATGAGGAAGATGCCGGAGCAGACGAAGGGCATGATCATGAAGATCTAGATGCCGGAGGAGTAGACGATGATGGACCATCGATGGGCTGGGTGCAGGACCCTCATATTCAAGAGCTGCTTCTCAAGCAGACGGATAACGCAAGAGCTGCCGCCCGAGAGAAAGGCAAGATGGATCAACTGGAGATAGACGCGGTTACTCCATTGTATGAAGGATGCAGACCCGAGGATACCCGCCTAAAAGTAACGCTCATGGCTTTGGAGATGAAGGTAAAACACAAAATGACCGACGCATGCTTCGACGAGAACATGTCATTCTGGCACGAACGTCTTCCCAAGGGGAACAAGTGCCCGACCAGTTTCGAGGAGGCGAAGAAAGTCGTGTGTCCTCTGGATTTACCGCACGTGAAATACCATGTGTGCATGAACAATTGCATCATTTATCGGGGCGAGCACGCGGAGTCTACCATATGTCCGGTGTGCGGCGTCACTCAATACAAGAAGAGGAAGAAAGCTCCTCGAAAAGTGGTGTGGTACTTTCTGATCACTCCTTGTCTGCAGCGGTATTTCGCGGACCCTAAGGTAGCAAAGCTTCTGCGTTGGCACGCGGATAGGGAGGAGAAGAAGCAAGAAGATGACGCAAATGATCCGGAGATAAATAAAAAAGACAAGGTGCTGAGTCACCCTAAGGATGGGAGCCAGTGGCAAGCGTTGAACTTTGAACACCCAGAATTTGGGAAGGATCCAAGGAACATCGTGCTGGGCGCGAGCACCGATGGAGTCAATCCGTTTGGCAGCCAGAGAAGCACACATAGCACCTGGCCTGTGTTTGTGTGGATGTACAACCTTCCCCCCTGGTTGTGCATGAAGAGGAAGTACATTCACATGAGAATGCTAATTGAAGGGCCGAAACAACCAGGGAACGACATCAATCTGTATCTGGGGCTGCTGAAAGAGGAGCTAGACACGTTGTGGAAAACGCCAGCCAATACGTGGGACGCCGCAGAGAAAGAATATTTCCCTATGAGAGCCTCACTGCTCACGATGGTGCATGACTATCTCGGTTACGGATATCTCGCGGGGCAGGTGGTCCACGGATTTTCTGGATGCGTCAGGTGCATGGATGACATAATGTATCGCCAGCTAGATAGAGATCACGGGTCTTCAAAAACCGTGTTCATGGGACATCGAAGGTGGCTTCGCGACGATGACCCGTGGAGGAAATGCAAGGATATGTTCGATGGTGAAACCGAACTCCGAAGACGCCCGCGTACGAGGAGCGGCGAGGAAATAGACGGGCTGTTGAAAAATTGGAAAGATTGCCCACTGCCGGGAAAGAAGCAAAAGGCGCCAGAGCCGAGAAAGAAGCGAAAGGTGTCAGAGCCGCTGCTGAAGGTATGGAAAACGAGGTATGTTTTCTGGGACTTGCCGTACTGGAAGATCCACCGTGTGCCTCACAACCTTGATGCCATGCATATCACAAAAAACGTGTGCGAGAGTCTGCTTGGTATCCTGCTCAACATGCCAGAGAGGACCAAAGATGGGCCGAAAGCAAGGGCAGACTTGAAATCAATGGGCATCAGGCAGAAGCTTCACGCTAATGATGATGATGATGATGATGAGGCGAAGCAGGACACAGAAAGTTGTCGCAAAGGCAAAAAGGCCAAGAAGACCGGAAATGACTACCCTCCCGCGTGCTTCACTCTAAGTCAGGAGGAGATCGAGCAGTTTTTCACCTGCCTCGTAGGAGTAAAACTTCCTTACGGTTATGCGGGGAAGATAAGCAGATACCTAGACCCAGCGAAGCAGAAGTTCAGCGGGATGAAGTCTCACGACTGTCACGTGCTGATGACGCAGATACTTCCAGTTGCAATCCGTGGGATCATGGAAGCGCACGTCCATGAAACGCTATTCGGCCTATGCAACTTTTTCGACGTCATCTCTCGGAAGTCGGTTGGCGTGAGGCAACTCAGAAGGCTACAGGAAGAGATCGTGGTGATACTATGCGAGCTTGAGATGTACTTCCCGCCCGCATTCTTCGATGTTATGGTGCATCTGCTAGTCCATATCGTGGAGGATATCATCCAACTCGGGCCGACGTTCCTGCACAGCATGATGCCGTTCGAAAGAATGAATGGTGTCATTAAAGGATACGTTCGCAACATGTCACGTCCAGAGGAAAGTATAGCCAGGGGCTTTCTGACCGAAGAGTGCATCTCCTACTACACGAATTATCTAGGCATCAAGAACCCCGTTGGTCTGGCCGTCAATAGGCACCTCGGCAGGCTCGCTGGATGGGGTCACCGTGAGGGTCGCCGCGAAATGCATGTAGACTTCGAGGGTCGACTCGCCGACTTCGAAAGAGCAAACGTAGTCGCGCTACAACACATAGACGTGGTCGATCCTTGGGTGGTAGAGCACAAAACCTTTATTGAGAAGACGTACAATGACCGAGGCCAACAGAGGACGGACGGAGATATAATCAAAGAGCACAACTCATGTTTCACGCGTTGGTTCAAGCAGAAGCTTCTGTCGTACCCTTTACATGAGGATTCTTCCGCGGAAGAACAACTCATATTCGCCTTGTCACAGGGCGCCGAGCACAACCTGATGACCTATGAGGCGTATGATATCAATGGCTACACATTCTACACCGAGGACAAGGACATGAAGAGCGATGGTTATCAGAACTCCGGGGTAACGATGGAATCCTACACCGGTAACGACAAGGACAGATACTACGGAAGGATCGAGGAGATCTGGGAGCTGAGCTACGCTGGAGAGAAGGTCCCGATGTTCCGTGTCAGATGGGCCAAGAGCGTCCTAAAAGAAGACCGGTATTTCACCATCATGGTTATACCGGAAGCCAAATACAAGACCGCGGGCGCAAACGTCACCGCGAAAAATGAGCCATGGGTACTGGCTTCCCAAGTGGACCAATGCTTCTTCATTACCGACCCGTCAAAGCACAGTCGTGTTGTCGTGAGGAGAGGCAAAAGGAAGATCATCGGAATGGATGGAGTAGCCAATGAGCAAGACTTCGACAAGTACGGCGACCCGAAGATCGAACATGACGACGACGATGAAGTAGCAGCATACACCACAAGAAGAAGCAGGACCACCCTACCTAAAGGACGTCCGTTCCACAGAAGAACTCCATTTGCGAAAAAGAAGGGCAAGAAGATTTTGAACATATAGCTAGCTAAGATCGACTGTATTTAAATCGTAGTCTTCATTTCTCGGTTGTATTTCATGGGCACTTTTTGCTATCATGAATATTTTTAAATTTCATGGGCACTTTTTGAATTCATGAATATTTTTTCAAATTTGATGATATTTTTATATTTCTCGATCGCTATCCCACCTCGCCAGATCCCCCTCGCCGCCGAGCACCCCCCGCGCCCTCTCCCCCGCTCCACC
>NC_041388.1:3985412-3993376 GCF_002162155.2 Triticum dicoccoides | reverse complement strand
AGGAAATATGCCCTAGAGGCAATAATAAAGTTATTATTTATTTCCTTATATCATGATAAATGTTTATTATTCATGCTAGAATTGTATTAACCGGAAACATAATACATGTGTGAATGCATAGACAAACAGAGTGTCACTAGTATGCCTCTACTTGACTAGCTCGTTAATCAAAGATGGTTATGTTTCTTAACCATGAACAAAGAGTTGTTATTTGATTAATGGGATCACATCATTAGGTGAATGATCTGATTAACATGACCCATTCCATTAGCTTAGCACCCGATCGTTTAGTATGTTGCTATTGCTTTCTTCATGACTTATACATGTTCCTATGACTATGAGATTATGCAACTCCCGTTTGCCGGAGGAACACTTTGTGTGCTACCAAACGTCACAACGTAAATGAGTGATTATAAAGGTACTCTACAGGTGTCTCCAAAGGTACATGTTGGGTTGGCCTATTTCGAGATTAGCATTTGTCACTCCGATTGTCGGAGAGGTATCTCTGGGCCCTCTCGGTAATGCACATCACATAAGCCTTGCAAGCATTGCAACTAATGAGTTAGTTGCGAGATGATGTATTACGGAACGAGTAAAGAGACTTGCCGGTAACGAGATTGAACTAGGTATTGAGATACCGACGATCGAATCTCGGGCAAGTAACATACCGATGACAAAGGGAACAACGTATGTTGTTATGCGGTCTGACCGATAAAAATCTTCGTAGAATATGTAGAAGCCAATATGAG
The DNA here is from genome assembly GCF_002162155.2 of Triticum dicoccoides. Lineage (NCBI taxonomy): Eukaryota > Viridiplantae > Streptophyta > Magnoliopsida > Poales > Poaceae > Triticum > Triticum dicoccoides. Next base: position 3,992,627 of record NC_041388.1, on the reverse strand, counting down.
CATCCAGGTTCCGCTATTGGTTATTGACCGGAGACGTGTCTCGGTCATGTCTACATTGTTCTCGAACCCGTAGGGTCCGCACGCTTAAGGTTTTGATGACAGTTATATTATGAGTTTATGAGTTTTGATGTACCGAAGTTAGTTCGGAGTCCCGGATGTGATCACGGACATGACGAGGAGTCTCGAAATGGTCGAGACATAAAGATTTATATATTGGACGGCTATATTCGGACACCGGAAGTGTTCCGGGTGATTTCGGAGAAAACCGGAGAGCCGGAGGGTTACTGGAAGTAATGGGCCATATGGGCCTTAGTGGAGAGAGAGGGGCAGCCAAAGGTGGGTCGCGCGCCTCCTCCCCCTAGTCCGAATTGGACTAGGAGAGGGGGGGCGGCGCCCCCCTTTCCTTCTCCCTCCCCACTTCTTTCCCCCTCCTAGTAGGAGTCCTACTCCTACTAGGAGGAGGACTCCTCCTTGGCGCGCCATAGAGGCCGGCCGGCCTCCTCCCCTTGATCCTTTATATACGGGGGCAGGGGGCACCCCTTGACACACAAGTTGATCCACGTGATCATATTCTTAGCCGTGTGCGGTGCCCCCTTCCACCATAGTCCTCGATAATATTGTAGTGGTGCTTAGGCGAAGCCCTGCGACGTTAGTACATCAAGATCGTCACCACGCCGTCGTGCTGACGGAACTCTTCCCTGACACTTTGCTGGATCGGAGTCCGGGGATCATCATCGAGCTGAACGTGTGCTAGAACTCGGAGGTGCCGTAGTTTCGGTGCTTGATCGGTCGGGCCGTGGAGACGTACGACTACATCAACCAAACACTTCCGTTGTCGATCTACAAGGGTACGTAGATTACACTCTCCCCTTCACGTTGCCATGCATCACCATGATCTTGCGTGTGCGTAGGAAATTTTTTGAAATTACTACGTTCCCCAACAGTGGCATCCAAGCCTAGGTTTTATATGTTGATGTTATATGCACGAGTAGAACACAAGTGAGTTGTGGGCGATATAAGTCATACTGCTTACCAGCATGTCATACTTTGGTTCGCCGGTATTGTTGGACGAAGCGGCCCGGACCGACATTACGCGTACGCTTACGCGAGACCGGTTCTCCCGACGTGCTTTGCACATAGGTGGCTTGCGGGTGACAGTTTCTCCAACTTTAGTTGAACCGAGTGTGGCTACGCCCAGTCCTTGCGAAGGTTAAAACAGCACCAACTTGACAAACTATCGTTGTGGTTTTGATGCGCAGGTAAGATTGGTTCTTGCTTAAGCCCGTAGCAGCCACGTAAAACTTGCAACAACAAAGTAGAGGACGTCTAACTTGTTTTTGTAGGGCATGTTATGATGTGATATGGTCTCAAGACATGATGCTAAATTTTATTGTATGAGATGATCATGTTTTTAACCGAGTTATCGGCAACTGGCAGGAGCCATATGGTTGTCGCTTTATTGTATGCAATGCAATCACGCTGTAATGCTTTACTTTATCACTAAGCGGTAGTGATAGTCGTGGAAGCATAAGATTGGCGAGACGACAACGATGCTACGATGGAGATCAAGGTGTCGCGCCGGTGACGATGGCGATCACGATGGTGCTTCGAAGATGGAGATCACAAGCACAAGATGATGATGGCCATATCATATCACTTATATTGATTGCATGTGATGTTTATCGTTTATGCATCTTATCTTGCTTTGTTTGACGGTAGCATTATAAGATGATCTCTCACTAATTATCAAGAAGTGTTCTCCCTGAGTATGCACCATTGTGAAAGTTCTTCGTGCTGAGACACCACGTGATGATCGGGTGTGATAGGCTCTACGTTCAAATACAACGGGTGCAAAACAGTTGGACACGCGGAATACTCAGGTTATACTTGACGAGCCAAGCATATACAGATATGGCCTCGGAACACGGAGACCAAAAGGTTGAGCGTGAATCATATAGTAGATATGATCAACATAGTGATGTTCACCAATGAAACTACTCCATCTCACGTGATGATCGGACATGGTTTAGTTGATTTGGATCACGTAATCACTTAGAGGATTAGAGGGATGTCTATCTAAGTGGGAGTTCTTTAAGTAAATTAATTGAACCTAAATTTATCATGAAACTTAGTACCTGATAGTATCTTGCTTGTTTATGCTTGATTGTAGATAGATGGATCGTGCTGTTGTTCCGTTGAATTTTAATGCGTTCCTTGAGAAAGCAAAGTTGAAAGATGATGGTAGCAATTACACGGACTGAGTCTGTAACTTGAGGATTATCCTTATTGCTGCACAGAAGAATTATGTCCTGGAAGCACCGCTAGGTGTCAGGCCTGCTGCTGGAGCAACACCAGATGTTATGAACGTCTGGCAGAGCAAAGCTGATGACTACTCGATAGTTCAGTGTGCCATGCTTTACGGCTTAGAATCGGGACTTCAACGACGTTTTGAACGTCATGGAGCATATGAGATGTTCCAGGAGTTGAAGTTAATATTTCAAGCAAATGCCCGGATTGAGAGATATGAAGTCTCCAATAAGTTCTATAGCTGCAAGATGGAAGAGAACAGTTCTGTCAGTGAGCATATACTCAAAATGTCTGGGTATAATAATCACTTGATTCAATTGGGAGTTAATCTTCCAGATGATTGCGTCATTGACAGAATTCTCCAATCACTGCCACCAAGCTACAAGAGCTTCGTGATGAACTATAATATGCAAGGGATGAATAAGACTATTCCCGAGCTCTTCGCAATGCTGAAAGTTGCGGAGGTAGAAATCAAGAAGGAGCATCAAGTGTTGATGGTCAAACAAGACCACTAGTTTCAAGAAAAAGGGCAAAGGGAAGAAGAAGGGGAACTTCAAAAAGAACAGCAAGCAAGTTGCTACTCAAGAGAAGAAACCCAAACCTGGACCTAAGCCTGAAACTGAGTGCTTCTACTGCAAGCAGACTGGTCACTGGAAGCGGAACTGCCCCAAGTATTTGGCGGATAAGAAGGATGGCAAGGTGAACAAAGGTATATGTGATATACATGTTATTGATGTGTACCTTACTAATGCTCGCAGTAGCACCTGGGTATTTGATACTGGTTCTGTTGCTAATATTTGCAACTCGAAATAGGGACTACAGATTAAGCGAAGATTGGCTAAGGACGAGGTGACGATGCGCGTGGAAAACGGTTCCAAAGTCGATGTGATTGCAGTCGGCACGCTACCTCTACATCTACCTTCGGGATTAATATTAGACCTAAATAATTGTTATTTGGTGCCAGCGTTAAGCATGAACATTATATCTGGATCTTGTTTGATGCGAGACGGTTATTCATTTAAATCTGAGAATAATGGTTGTTCTATTTATATGAGTAATATCTTTTATGGTCATGCACCCTTAAAGAGTGGTCTATTTTTATTGAACCTCGATAGTAGTGACACACATATTCATAGTGTTGAAGCCAAAAGATGCAGAGTTGATAATGATAGTGCAACTTATTTGTGGCACCGCCGTTTAGGTCATATCGGTGTAAAGCGCATGAAGAAACTCCATACTGATGGACTTTTGGAACCACTTGATTATGAATCACTTGGTACTTGCGAACCGTGCCTCATGGGCAAGATGACTAAAACACCGTTCTCCGGTACTATGGAGAGAGCAACATATTTGTTGGAAATCATACATACAGATGTATGTGGTCCGATGAATATTGAGGCTCGTGACGGATATCGTTATTTTCTCACCTTCACAGATGACTTAAGCAGATATGGGTATATCTACTTAATGAAACATAAGTCTGAAACGTTTGAAAAGTTCAAAGAATTTCAGAGTGAAGTTGAAAATCATTGTAACAAGAAAATAAAGTTTCTACGATCTGATCGTGGAGGAGAATATTTGAGTTACGAGTTTGGTGTACATTTGAAACAATGCGGAATAGTTTCGCAACTCACGCCACCCGGAACACCACAGCATAATGGTGTGTCCGAACGTCGTAATCGTACTTTACTAGATATGGTGCGATCTATGATGTCTCTTACTGATTTACCGCTATTGTTTTGGGGATACGCTCTAGAGACGGCCGCATTCACGTTAAATAGGGCACCATCAAAATCCGTTGAGACGACGCCTTATGAACTGTGGTTTGGCAAGAAACCAAAGTTGTCGTTTCTGAAAGTTTGGGGCTGTGATGCTTATGTGAAAAAGCTTCAACCTGATAAGCTCGAACCCAAATCGGAGAAATGTGTCTTCATAGGATATCCAAAGGAGACTATTGGATACACCTTCTATTACAGATCTGAAGGCAAGACTTTTGTTGCTAAGTTCGGAAACTTTCTGGAGAAGGAGTTTCTCTCGAAAGAAGTGAGTGGGAGGAAAGTAGAACTTGACGAGGTAACTGTACCTGCTCCCTTATTGGAAAGTAGTGCATCACAGAAAACTGTTTCTGTGACACTTACACCAGTTAGTGAGGAAGCTAATGATGATGATCATGAAACTTCAGAACAAGATACTACTGAACCTCGTAGATCAACCAGAGTGAGATCCGCGCCAGAGTGGTACGGTAATCCTGTTCTGGAAGTCATGCTACTAGATCATGATGAACCTACGAACTATGAAGAAGCGATGGTGAGCCCAGATTCCGCAAAATGGCTTGAAGCCATGAAATCTGAGATGGGATCCATGTATGAGAACAAAGTATGGACTTTGGTTGACTTGCCCGATGATTGGCAAGCAATTGAGAATAAATGGATCTTCAAGAAAAAGACTGACGCTGACGGTAATATTACTGTCTACAAAGCTCGACTTGTCGCAAAAGGTTTTCGGCAAGTTCGAGGGATTGACTACGATGAGACCTTCTCACCCATAGCGATGCTTAAGTCTGTCCGAATCATGTTAGCAATTGCCGCATTTTATGATTATGAAATTTGGCAGATGGATGTCAAAACTGCATTCCTGAATGGATTTCTGGAAGAAGAGTTGTATATGATGCAACCAGAAGGTTTTGTCGATCCAAAGGGAGCTAACAAAGTGTGCAAGATCCAGCAATCCATTTATGGACTGGTGCAAGCCTCTCGGAGTTGGAAACGCTTTGATAGTGTGATCAAAGCATTTGGTTTTATACAGACTTTTGGAGAAGCCTGTATTTACAAGAAAGTGAGTGGGAGCTCTGAAGCATTTCTGATATTATATGTGGATGACATATTACTAATTGGAAATGATATAGAATTTCTGGATAGCATAAAGGGATACTTGAATAAGAGTTTTTCAATGAAAGACCTCGATGAAGCTGCTTACATATTAGGCATTAAGATCTATAGAGATAGATCAAGACGCTTAATTGGACTTTCACAAAGCACATACCTTGACAAAGTTTTGAAGAAGTTCAAAATGGATCAAGCAAAGAAAGGGTTCTTGCCTGTGTTACAAGGTGTGAAGTTGAGTAAGACTCAATGCCCGACCACTGCTGAAGATAGAGAAAAAATGAAAGATGTTCCCTATGCTTCAGCCATAGGCTCTATCATGTATGCAATGCTGTGTACTAGACCTGATGTGTGCCTTGCTATAAGTCTAGCAGGGAGGTACCAAAGTGATCCAGGAGTGGATCACTGGACAGCGGTCAAGAACATCCTGAAATACCTGAAAAGGACTAAGGATATGTTTCTCATTTATGGAGGTGACAAAGAGCTCATCGTAAAAGGTTACGTTGATGCAAGCTTTGACACTGATCCGGACGATTCTAAATCGCAAATCGGATACGTGTTTACATTAAACGGTGGAGCTGTCAGTTGGTGCAGTTCTAAACAAAGCGTTGTAGCGGGATCTACATGTGAAGCGGAGTACATAGCTGCTTCGGAAGCAGCAAATGAAGGAGTCTGGATGAAGGAGTTCATATCCGATCTAGGTGTCATACCTAGTGCATCGGGTCCAATGAAAATCTTTTGTGACAATACTGGTGCAATTGCCTTGGCAAAGGAATCCAGATTTCACAAGAGAACCAAGCACATCAAGAGACGCTTCAATTCCATCCGGGATCTAGTCCAGGTGGGAGACATAGAGATTTGCAAGATACATACGGATCTGAATGTTGCAGACCCGTTGACTAAGCCTCTTCCACGAGCAAAACATGATCAGCACCAAGGCTCCATGGGTGTTAGAATCATTACTGTGTAATCTAGATTATTGACTCTAGTGCAAGTGGGAGACTGAAGGAAATATGCCCTAGAGGCAATAATAAAGTTATTATTTATTTCCTTATATCATGATAAATGTTTATTATTCATGCTAGAATTGTATTAACCGAAAACATAATACATGTGTGAATGCATAGACAAATAGAGTGTCACTAGTATGCCTCTACTTGACTAGCTCGTTAATCAAAGATGGTTATGTTTCCTAACCATGAACAAAGAGTTGTTACTTGATTAACGGGATCACATCATTAGGTGAATGATCTGATTGACATGACCCATTCCATTAGCTTAGCACCCAATCGTTTAGTATGTTGCTATTGCTTTCTTCATGACTTATACATGTTCCTATGACTATGAGATTATGCAACTCCCGTTTGCCGGAGGAACACTTTGTGTGCTACCAAACGTCACAACGTAAATGGGTGATTATAAAGGTACTCTACAAGTGTCTCCAAAGGTACATGTTGGGTTGGCATATTTCGAGATTAGGATTTGTCACTCCGATTGTCGGAGAGGTATCTCTGGGCCCTCTCGGTAATGCACATCACATAAGCCTTGCAAGCATTGCAACTAATGAGTTAGTTGCGAGATGATGTATTACGGAACGAGTAAAGAGACTTGCCGGTAACAAGATTGAACTAGGTATTGAGATACCGACGATCGAATCTCGGGCAAGTAACATACCGATGACAAAGGGAACAATGTATGTTGTTATGCGGTCTGACCAATAAAGATCTTCGTAGAATATGTAGGAGCCAATATGAGCATCCAGGTTCCGCTATTGGTTATTGACCAGAGACGTGTCTCGGTCATGTCTAAATTGTTCTCGAACCCGTAGGGTCCGCACGCTTAAGGTTTCGATGACAGTTATATTATGAGTTTATGAGTTTTGATATACCGAAGTTAGTTCGGAGTCCCGGATGTGATCACGGACATGACGAGGAGTCTCGAAATGGTCGAGACATAAAGATTGATATATTGGACGGCTATATTCGGACACCGGAAGTGTTCCGGGTGATTTCGGAGAAAACCGGAG